>NC_134573.1:121014352-121314352 GCF_050947875.1 Dermacentor variabilis
AACAAAGCGCGTACACTACAGAGCGGTGGGGGCGGCATTCTTAGTCTGTCGTGAAGCCCCGTAGACCGCAGGAACCTTAATAACGCGAGTAAGGCCTTCAACGCGGATGTTACTTCGGAGCATTGGCCTAAAGCTTTTGGTTCTAATAGTGGACGATTGTCCAAATGGTCCAGTACTCTGCACATCACTTGTCGCTGGGCACTATATCGCGGGCAGACACAGATAATATATGCGAGCGTCTCGTCGATGTTGCATGTGGCGCACGTGGGGCTGTTGGCCATTCCTATGAGGAAAGCATAGGCGTTTGTAAAGGCAACGCCTAGGCACAGACGGTAGAGCATAGTCTGTTCACGTCGTGGTAGCCCAGGCGGGAGGTGCATCCGTATGTTTCGAGACAACGAACGCAACCGACACATGGTGAAAACATTTGAGTCCCACGGGCAAAGTACACTCAGGGGACATCAATCGCAGCCCAGCCGCAGCGTCTGTTCGCGAAAGCGGAATGAAGACTCGTTGACCACTTTCATGTGCAGATCGGGCGGCTTCGTCTGCGTGGTCATTCCCGCTGAGGTTACAATGTCCTGGAAGCCACTGAAAGATTATGCTGTCTCCTTTGTCATGGCTTTGATGATACATATGCTGAATTTCTGAGGCCAGTTGTTCATTGGGTCCGTGGCGCGTTGGGCTTCGTACGCGCTTAAGGGCTGCCTTGGAGTCATTAAAGACTGTCCATTGTTGCGAAACAGCACTAAATACGTACACCGGACAGCAGAACAGAGGATGGGACACACACCGCGCTCCCGGTACCTCTTAAGCGCTGTTTTTAAACATTATGGAAAACCACCAACTCGCCCAATCTGCCGTTCTTCTCGCAGATACAAGACTGCGTCGAGGTTTGGCTGTCGCCCGCGCAATCTGTGCCGAATTGCATGTCTGTGGATTTATTTTATTTTATTCGCAGGAGGCCTTGAAAAGCAAACGCGGCCGGAATTGTATGTGCATAGAAACAAGAACTTAAAAAAAGAATGAGTACAGAAAGAAGCTTCGCGCGGTGTTAATGCACTTTGCCCGAGTTGGCCATCTAAGCGGCCACAGCATTGAACTACTCGCGTAGTGCTGCCCGTTTATGGCTGTGCCGCTAGCGTAGGTAGCAAGGTGTTTCGCGGCGCAGCATGAAACTGTGCAAAGGTAGCCGGCGTTTAGCGTAGGTTGCAGGGCAGGCCTTCCGCCAGGCAAGGCCTTATTGTCAGCCTGTTGTCACATTTGTCTTTCACACATAAATATACACTCTAAGAAAAATCCCGGGGAAAACGGGAGTAACTGCGCCGTTAGTCCTAAAAAGGGCGCTTTCGTCCCTCAAAGGACTAACTGCATGAATGTGCGGGCCGTGTGCAAATTTCGGAGAGTAAGTGTTTAGTCCCTGCTCGGAAAGAGAGCAATGGGAGGACGAACGGCAACAGTTACTCCCCAGGCACTTCGCTGTTTTCGTCCGTGTCATGGAGCGATGCGGCGAAAACGGTATTGTCTATAAATCGTGAATGGTTCGAAGTTCGTGCATTGTCTATTGAACTACATGCAAAGCAGCACCTTGCCTCTTCGTGAGAAAATTACGTGAAACTTAAAACTGGAATGTGAAGAGGCATGCCCTTCGTGCGCACCCCATAAGTGAGCGATACACATTAAACGCGCAAGTCACTGATAGACGGCTAGATTTTCTTGGTCTATAGTACCTAAGTTCCTTCCGTTCCAAGGAGGTTGCGAACTGAAGCGATGTGTAGCTCAAACGGCACGCGCTAAGCGACAGAGAAATTGCCCTTCTCTGTCGTCTTCGGTGCCCCGTTTGAGCTCGCTACACGTATACATGGCGTAGTGCCTCAGTTTAAATCACCCTAAAAATACTCGGGCTGATTTCCTTTCGCAGTCGCTTATGGTTGCAAGTGCACTCAACGTTAGACTCTGACTGCATAGGTTGCACAAAATACAGTCACCTTTATATTGCCGCACTTGCGTTCCCATGCTTAACCTTGTCGAAATAGCCCGTCTTGCCAAGCAAGCGGCGTGGTTAGGGCAAGACGCCCGGCCCCGATGGCCTTACTGCCGAATTTTATCAGTGTTTTCGTTCCCTCTTATCACCATTATTACTTCAGGTGTACCGTGAGGCCTTGGAAGTAGGTTACCTAACCACCACAATGTACGAAGGACACACCGTCCTTATAGCCAAAAGCGATGATGAGACTAAATTGCAAAAAGTTGACGGATATCGGCCTATCTCCTTATGCAATGTTGATTATAAAATTTTTGCTAAGGTATTAGCTAACCGTTTGCAAGTTGTAATAAGATCTGTGGTCGGTGATCATCAAACATGTGGCATCAGAGGCCGGTCCATTCAGACGAACATTCATGTTGCGAGATCGGTGCTAGAGTGTGTAGCTGAGGGGTTTGGACAGGTGGCAATGGTACAGCTAGATCTGGCTAAGGCGTTCGACAGGGTAAATCACTCATTCCTGTTTACTGTACTAGAGCATATAAATATCGGGTCCCTGCTCCTTAGAGGCGTCAGGATATGTTATGCTAATGGTTCAACGAGGCTGATAGTGAATGGCTCTCTCTCCGATTCGATTAGGCTTGCATCATCAGTACGACAAGGATGCCCTTTGTCACCGCTCCTGTTCTGCTTGTATTTAGAACCACTTTGTATGAGCATTGTTAAAGAACAAAATTTCCAAGGGTTTAAATTACTCACTAATGAGGTTCGGGTTCTTGCGTATGCAGACGATGTGGCCTTTTTTTGTACAGATAAAGAGAGTGTGATGACTGCTCTTGCAATTACAGAAGAATATTGTGCGGCTTCTGGTGCAAGCGTTAACTTTGAAAAAAGTTCAGGTTTTTGGTTTGGATTATGGGCCACAATGCCATCACATTACGCAGGCATTCAATGGAAAGAAGGTCTGCGTTATTTAGGTGTGCCTCTCTCACAGTATAGAAATAGCAACGCTCATTGGTCGGGAGAAGTTGGCAAAATTCAACGTAAAGTGAATTCATGGCGAGGGCGGAATTTGTCAATGTTCTCTCGTGCTGAAGTGTGTAACGTTTTCTTAGCTTCCCGTCTTATGTATGTGCTGCAAGTACTGCACTGCTCACGACTTCGCCTTCAGGCACTGCATCGCGTATTTGCAACATTTATTTGGAGTTCCAGTTGTGAATCGATGCGGCGCGACAATCTGTTCCTCCCTCTTGAACGTGGTGGTCTAGGATTAGTCCACCTCTTCATCAGGCAAATTGTTTCACGCCTGTTTTTCTTTCGAGACAATGACCATCCATTTTTGCGTGAAATGTTGCAACTCCGTTTAGTTCATTATATTCCTAATATAGTAGTGTCATCAAATGCCAAAGATGTCCCACAGGCCCCTTGGGGCTTTCTTAAGGAGGTTGTTGACACATTTCTTTTCTTGAAAGTTAGATTCAGCCTGGAGTACGTGTTCACTGCGAGTCGAAAAGCGATTTCTGCGGCACTGGTGGACTCTATTTTCCCAGATCCTTTGTATCGTGCACCTCATTTAAACCGACCTTATCAGGATGTACTTAAGCGCGTCCGAAAAATGTGTGTACCTCCTGGAGTAAAAACATTTTTCTTTAAATTACATTCGGAAACACTCCCTGTTAAAACTTGGTTGAATTCGAGGGGTAGCTTTGTGCCGTGGTCAACAAACTGTCGGCTCTGTCCACGTGCCGAAACCATAGATCACTGCTTCATAGACTGTAGGGACGCTGTATTCTTTTGGGACATTCTCCAACGGACGCTCAAAAAGGACATTGACATGACCCCATATACAATTAGGTTTCTACCGTTTAAGGTTACGGGTGGTCCTCCCTATGACATGTTCATAGTACTTGGTTTACATAGCCTATGGAGAAGTAGACTGTGTGACCGCCATGCCGAAAGCCCGCGATCTACAAAGTCCTTCTTTCGCGAAAGTGCTGCTTATGTAAGAAGTGTCTACGCTGCGCAGGAACCTCCGCCAGACTGGATGCTCTTGTTGGATGCATGTGTGTGTTTGCCTGAGTTTTAAGTGTGTAGTCGTGTCCACTTTGTAATACACCTGCAGTTTTCTTTTCCATGTAATAAAGAAAAAAAAAACAAGCGGCGTGGTGAAGTGGTTAGAGTACCTGATTTGTGAGCGAGAGGACGTGAGTTTGAATCCTGCTGTCGGGCACGTTTTTTTTTCAGCTCATTAATTTTTTTATTAGGGTATAAATGCCTATTTTAATTAATTACACCTTTGCGGAGCATCGGAACGAATTACAGTTACTCCCTTGAGGACCATCGGGCAGGGGCAACTGTTAGTCCCCGAAGGAGTAAGCGCATGGGGAGTAACAGTTCATCCCATGTCAGTTCGTCCCCAAAAGGACTAATGGTTGTGGCAAATCAGTTAGTCCCCAAAAGGACTAACCTCCCTACCCCTTTTAGTCCTTTTTTTCTTAGAGTGTAGGGCGCCAGTTGGCAGCCAACAATTCAGCTCTAATTAGTGAAAAACTATTACCATTGTAGTTTCAGGGCATACGCAAATGCGAGAAAGCCTAATATTTCGAGGAACACTAACGAGCCGCATTAAGTATAAGATAGTGCTGGTAACTCATCCTTTCCAAGCTCGATTTTCACTCGTCCGGTGGAAATGAAATAAATGTCAGCGAAGAAAATAAAGACTGAGCTTCTCAAAGGGCCCCTCTCCAGGCCGCATAGAAAATTTTGGTTATACGCTGCAAGTTGTTACGTGCCTTCTAAGGAGTGCTCTACCACAAGAATTTTTCAAATCAGTTCATTAATAGCAGAGATAGAAATATTTGAAGTGCGGCGAACCCATGATTTCTGGAGACGAGCGTTACCGCCAACATGGACATTCTCTGCACTTGCCCCGTCTAGCCTCCGCAAGAGGAATTCCTTCTCTGCGTTCACCCATGCCGGAGTCGTGACGAATATGTCACGGGATCCACCGTTTTTTTTTTCACGCGTTTTTGTTGAGTGGCGCACTTCCGATGAGGGTCTCGATCGCGAGCTGTTGCGTTTGTCGCGTTTCCCGCAGCGTACGATTAGCGGTATAAGTCAGTGCCACAATCACGAGCACTGAGGCAGGCGCTAGAGGATGAAAGAGCATGATCCCGGCGCTGGAACGTGATAGAAAATGACATAGTTTCGCTTTCTTCGCGCGCGCGACTGCACGACGTGGAAACAAGCAGACGAAACGGAAAACATCTGTTTTGCTACGGCACGAAGTAAAACAAAAACACGCAGAGATTCGGTTTGTACGTTCTATTGTTTTTCTAAACATTAATTCCTCTGCTTGAGAAACACATTAACCAAATAACCGGTGGTGCCTTGTATAATTCTCGAAGTCACGTGTCACTGTGAGTGACGTCACACACAGCACTGCCATGTACGTAGGCGCACTTGCGCGACAGACGTGGATTCTGCGGCTGGGAGCGCGGCGCCCGCGATGAGTAGGGCAAACGACGTTTGGTTTGGAATTTCAGCTCTTCCCGCGCCGCGTTGGAATGTAACACTTAGCAGACACGATTGTTAACGCGTATTGCATGCACTGCGCTTGTCAGCTTAAAACCACCAGACCTTGGGGCACTCTAAATTTCGCGCCGGATTTTCAGCGCCGGAACGTCAGCATGGCATCACGGCTTTAAATTAAATTATGGGGTTTTACGTGCCAAAAACCACTTTATGATTATGAGGCACACCGTAGTGGAGGGCTCCGGAAATTTTGACCACCTGGGGTTCTTTAACGTGCACCTAAATCTAAGTACACGGGTGTTTTCGCGTTTCACCCCGATCGACATGCAGCCGCCGTGGCCGGGATTCGACCCCGTGACCTCGTCCTTAGGAGCCCAACACCATAGCCACTGAGCAACCACGGCGGGTGTCACGGATTTCAACACGTTTTCGGGTGTTTTGGCCGTTTTGGCGAAGGAAAGTTCTCGAAACTTGCTAGATCGACTCCTTTGTACACATTACAACGCAATGTAGCCCTACTCCAACAAGAAACAACTGCTCAAGTACATATATATATATATATATATATATATATATATATATATATATATATATATATATATATATATAGATATAGATATATATATACACACACGCTTTCGAAATTCACGATATCACGGGCGAACCGGTACGGCAACTTCACGGTGGCCTCGTCGCCTGCGTTTCGTTTCAGTGCCTTTTCTCGCTTACCATACCTCCTCCCGCGGCAGGAGTGACCCTTTTACTACCATAGACGTAATTTACAAATTGAGCTTTACCTAAGATCGCTTTTTAAGTGCCCCTTTAATTGCGAAACGCTGATCTCATAACAATTTCTCATGTGCCCCAGACATACACCGGCCTGCCGCTTACGCCGCTCAAGAAAATGATAAGACGCCGGAGAACGCCATCTTGTTAGTTAGCGCACCGAAGCGTGTGGCTCCGTGTGCAATTTGCTGCAATTTTGTCCGCCGTAGTACGTGCGCAATTCACGGCGCATAATAATTGCTGGTTTACGAACCGAGCTTACTTTGGCCGCCGACGCAGATGTGTGAATGCGCTGACTGTTGTTATATCTAGCCTTAAATAAGACTAACTTCTTTTATTGTCAGTGTTAAATTTCCCTCTTTTTGCTTGTTGACAAGCGCGGGATCAGCTGATTACCGGAGAACTCCCACGTGGCTTGAGATTTGCACACACAACACTGCACGTAAGAAAAAAAGTACGAAGCCGTAGCGCAAACAATCGCTGTCGTATAAAGTACAATTAACTTGCAGTCACTTCTACCTGAGGTACGTAAACAGATCATAATATAATGAGGCACTTCTTAGTGCCATGCTGTTGTATTATTTGTTTCTCAGTTATAGCGCAAGCAAAAGAAAAAGAAACAGATATATATTACTGGACCTCACCGCAAGAACACCACGACCACACACGAATAAACACTGAAACGACCACGAGTGAACAAAACAAACGATTTGATTATTCACATGTCGCGCGCTAGCGCGCAGATCTGAATGTATACGTTAGCTCTCTCGTTCCTGTATGAACAGCTGTTATTCAAAAGCTGTGCCGTTAACACGTCTAATTTGTTTACAGTATCGTGGTTTAGCACTTAGGTCTAATAATGAACTAATATGCACGAAATACGCCGGCTATATGTCTTCCTTAAGGAGAGAAAATTGTGTTTGTTTCAAACGCAGATGAACAATGCACGCCTATAACTTCTCCGAGCAGATAATAATGTTCGCATTTATGTGCCGTCAACGCTTACTGGCGCAGCTCAAGCGCACCTACATAGCTTTCGAAAGATAAAGGAGGTCGCGTCCTTCCCGCATATGTGCTGTGCCATTTGCAGTAGTCGCGATGTTTAAAGTAGCTAGTTGCGATGCTCAGTGACGTCATAAATTAGGGGAGTATATGCGACATAAGCACCGCTCTGCCCTATGTCTGGCGAAATAATTTTCATTGGGTAGGCCCTGGATGTGCAATATAACGGCGGCGAGATGGTCGCTGATTTATTAGAGACATTTAGCGTGTCCGCTATTCCGGCAAACCGGGGGGGCGGTTTGGGCGGATTACCGGATGGTCGGCGGCGTAAACGTGAGCGGCCGGAGCGGTGCAGCCGCCTAGTGTTGTAGAGCTCAATCAGGCAAATATAGAACTGAAATTGCAGTAACCTACTTTATTCTGCTTCGCTGCTGGCGCTGCTTGCTGCTGGCGCCACTGCCGAAAAAAGTTTCGGCAGTGGCGTAATTGCGTTCACAATTACGCCGCTGTCGAAAACGTACACCCCAGCTAAGAAGAATATAGTAATTGGACCTGTGTTTAGGTGGTTGAGCTTTCCACCACCAGTTGGCGCCACCAATCTGGCCGCTCACGTTTACGCCCCCGACCATCCGGTAATCCGCCCAAACCGCTCCGGTTTGCCCGAATAGCGTATCCGCTAAAAGTCTCTAATGTTGCGATACCGTGGACTAGCAGCCCTCAAATAATACTTGGTCTATGGCCAATCATTGAGCTACATAAGCGAGCGTTTGCGATTTTAGAACTCTCGTTAATAAGTACAAAAATGTGGGGCTCATATAGAAAATGCTGAGCACATAATCACTTACATACCACGGATCGTATATGGGTTGTACACGTTTGAATTTGCTATGTGTGGTGTAATATGGGTATGTGTAGATACGTCAGCTGTCTCGCCTGCAACACTTGCAACTTCTGTGGATGTTTTAAGGCCAAAGCCTTAAGTGGCTCACACCTCCGATGGCCCTGAAAAAAAAAAAAGAAAACGCGTCGTGCGGTGCGAAGGTGCAAAAGCTATCATCATCAGCAATTGCTCATACCCCCCTAAGCAACCAAATAATGCAGTGGCTAATTCCTCTCGTAATGCAGAGGCTACCAGCACGCAGCAAAGTGAAGCATGCAGTGCATGTATTTTTTTTTTTTTTGGAATCACGCATACAACGTACACAAAGGTGGCGTTTAGTCGAGTTGTACAAAAAAACAACAACAACATGACCTTCTCAAGGCTTCATATCCTCGCAAGCAAGCAAAAAATGCAATGGCTCATACCACCGTAAGGCTGCAGAGGCTACAAGCGCTCAGCAAAGTGAGGCGAACAGTGCATACATTCATTGAAATCAGCATAGGATCTGCAGTAGCATGTCAGGCGAACAGCCAGGCTGACATCTCCAGCGTATGATTAAAGCCTATTTCTCTCAGAAATCACCAATGCAAGACACAGAACAGCATACGTTTCGATCCCCTGCTGAACCGGCCGTGGTTGCTCAGTGGCTGTGATGTTGGGCTGCTGAGCACGAGGTCGCGGGATCGAATCCCGGCCACGGCGGCCGCATTGCGATCGGGGCGAAATGCGAAAACACTCGTGTACTTAGATTTAGGTGCGCGTTAAAGAACCCCAGGTGGTCGAAATTTCCGGAGTCCTCCCCTGCGGCGTGCCTCATAATCAGAAAGTGGTTTTGCCACGGAAAACCCCATAATTTCAATGCCCTGCTGAGAGGATGCAACGTAAAGTCGAACAGAAACGCCGTTGGCGCGAGTCTGACCCCAACTATACGGGCGCGCGAAGACGCAGATAAGAGTCGAACATGAGCCGAAGGAGCCGAACTGCGGAAGCAGCAACGCGACCATGCGAGACGGCGCATTACGAAGTGTGCAGCAGGCTTTCGCCTTCACGTGTTGCAGGAGTGTAACACGCCGTCAGCGTGCGTGCGCGAGCTCACCGCGGCTTTCCTGCCCTCCCTCTCTCTATATTATATTTATATTCCTTCTTTCCCGTCCCCCAGAGTAGGGTAGTCAACCATACTCATTTCTGCTTAACATCCCTCCCTCTCTCTATATTTCTATTCCTTCTTTCCCGTCCCCCAGAGTAGGGTAGTCAACCATACTCAATTCTGGTTAACATCCCAGCCTTCTCTATTTCCTCCTCCTCCTCCTCCTCCTCCTCCTCAATCGTGAAAGAACGTAAGGCGTGCAGACACGGACACAAGAGAAGAGAACCAGACAAAACTAACAACATGGCGTTTGTGTTTGGTTCGCTTCTCTTGTGTCCGTGTCTGCACGCCTTATCTTCTTTAACGATGAATTCATGCCAACTAGCTCAACTTTCTTTGGCTCTAAGTTTTTGGAGTATTTTATTTATTTACTTATTTATTTATTTATGTATTTATGTATTTATTTAAAGATGCCTTACAGGTCGCTAGAGACATTGTGTAAGGGGGCAGAGTACACTCAAAGATTATAACGTGCAATAATTAGAATACGTATGTGAATACATATGCAAAAAATACAGGGTAAGAAATGCGCTAACATACAGTAATGTGGTGTTACAATTGTACAGTGTACAAACCTAATGCATTTGAACGCAGCAGGTCATTGAACAATAAACTTAGACACAGTAAAATATAACCAATAGAATTACAGAGCGAGCGGGACATAATAAGGTTATAACAAAACAGTATTGTACGAATAGTTGCACATTAATATAACTGGAAAGGCAAGAAAAAATATTGCGTTAGGTTGTGTAGAGTTTGAAAAATGCGTTGTTAGAAGAAGCCAGACATTTTCTTGGTCACTCTCGTAAGCTATGGCGTTAGGAAGGTCGTTCCAAAGGCGAAGGGCTCTTGGAAGAGCGGAGTAGTTAAAGGAATTGGTCTTTCCGTAGATGCGCATGAAATTGAGCCGATTGTACAGCCGTTGTGACCTGTAACGTGGAGTTTCAAAGGGCACTTCCACTTGTTTGCGGAATTTGTATGTTCCTGATTGTCCTTTCATGTTCTTGTGTGCCTTCATTCACTTTTTTGATGAACTTCACGATATTTGACTGCCTTCAGTGTTTTCATGCTGTCAGTTTTGTTTACACTGGGAAGAATAGCAGTTGGTACCACATCCTAAAGGCACCAATCTCCTTTAAGCTCGTGTCAATAAAAAAATAAATTTAAAGGTCCCGCAGACGTTAATTTGCCAAGCGCGGGCTAGGTTCAAAGATATGCTTTTTCCCTACCTGTACCTCATACTTGCAAGGTGCTCGAGTTTCTTAGTTAGTCAAGCGAATAAAGAGGGTTAAGGCCGTTAAGTATTTAGGCAAGCCTACTCCCTGTCGCTTGCACTGCAGAAGCAGTGCATGTAATAGGAATAAACGCTATAAAATACATTCCTGTAGTCAAGAGTTCGACAAAAGTTCGTCGGGTCAGGTATAATGATGATGAAGAAATTGCGGTCGCTGACCAAGTTAAGGTGAAAATAACACAGAGACGTTTCGGTAGCCGTACGGGTTCCTTGATCACATTAAAAGCTTTCGATTTCGCTTTTAAACGCTTTCGATTTCGCTTCGATTTCGACCTTGACTTGGTCAGTGACCGCCATTTATTCATCAAAATACATTTCTGTACGGGCGTTTCCACAGGCAAGTACACGTCGCAATAACGCCGCCAAGTCCACATATGCCTACTAAAGTCCGACTTACAAATAACGCATGGCGCAATCACCCTGATGTTCGGGAAAACATGCGTCAAAATATGGCGCGATTCTTTCACAGACGTGCATACTATTGTATTCTAGCGGACACACTGCGACAGAACATAATCGCACTAAGATGTAATCATTTCACTGTACGTAATTATGTTGTGCGCCGGCCATCTCTTTTCTTTGATTATCTCTCTCCGAATCGTTCCCGTGCTCGCCAGCCGGCCGGCGTACCCCGCAGCTGTCACGCTCAGGTCCGGTCGCTCACGCAGGTCTCTCATAATAGACTCCGGTCACGAGATGTCTCTATTATAAACGCATTCGGAAGCACGAAACGTCGGCCGTCGATTCCTGGCGTGTAGTGCGTATATGCCAACTCGGGGAGACAACATTCCTTGGGGCCAACAGCGAGCCCCGGGAAAAAGGAGGATGCGACACGACATGCCTCTCTCGCACGTCGCCGAAGGAATTAATCATCGTCAGTGGGGAGCGTCACTCTTTCTTTATTTTCTGCCCTCCAACACGCCTGTTTTGTGCGCTCCTCCAAAAACCTACCGTGTTTATCCAGCCCTAGAGAAGCTAAACAACAGTTCTGCTATAATTGTCAGCTAAAGTCGTTTTATATAAATTCCGCTGAGGCGATACAGCCATGTGTGCTGTGACTGCTCGAGAAGAACCCTTAGGTGTGATTTGCTGGGTGCGCCGTTGCGAATTGATCTCGCAAAGCGCGGCTAGATGGGAGCGGCATAGATGACCATGAATGAAGCTGTTCGTTTGGCTCTGATGGGACGTTGTTCTAAAGCGGGCCTTTCGCATTGCCTATATACCTAGCGATACCAGGATTGCTCGACTGCTGCTCCCTGCTAGGTCAGTCAGTATCTTCGGTGTACCGTATTTACCATTTATCCCTGCTAACGTTAGCCATGCTGTTAAAAAAAAAAAAACGAAGCCCGTGCAAGATACAACTACAAAACTTGCGGCGCTCGTTCGTCACATGTCTACCAACCGAACACTTGAGGTCTTATAATCGTATGTTGCACCGTGTATTTTTCTTATTTTTCTCTTCTTATAACAGCTTGGCCAACGCTAGCAGGGACGCACGGTATATGCCCACACGCAGATGAAGATTACATGTAGGCCTAATCTAGCAAACGGGCTTATATAACCCCTCTATCCTGACCGACAAAATAGGGCCAACAAGCGAACCTTTGTTCAGCGAAATAAAATAAATAAATAAATGAGCTCCTACGTAAAACGTTAACGTATAATGTCGGCTCTTGAATACCTCTAAAACACTCCAACCTCTGTTAACGACGTTCGATTTGCATGTTACGCCATGATCTCAAAGACCCAAATGCCTGCTGGTACAAAGCTTTTCCTTGCCCTACGGGTGAACAAATCGAGGGGCCCGTTGTAGTCTTTGACGTTGTGACCCTCGTCTGTGTATTGTCTCTTACTCATTCATTGTATTGAAAGAATAATAAACTGAAACTGAAACCTGGCTTGCGTTGTATATGGCTGACTCTCTTTTCTATTTTCCAATTAGTATTGTTCGAATTGATACCAGATTATATTGTTTATTAAAATTATTATTATTATTATTATTATTATTATTATTATTATTATTATTATTATTATTATTATTATTATTATTATTATTATTATTATTATTCAGAGCGTCCTTCACTGAATTGCAGATTCCCATTCCATGACCGTGCGCACTGTGGGATAAAGCGTCTCATAGTTAAACAAGTGACGTGAAGTCGCACTGAGATTTGAGCTGAAGTTAACGAAAAAGATTAATGATAATGACGAGAGGAGTGTCGAGGCAGTCATTTAATTGCGCACAATGCAAGCATAATGCAACGTACAGATGGTTATATGCTGCCTGAAATACTAATCAGTTCCTTGCTTTTCGCACATTTTACTGCTTTGCATCCGTGCGAGGTTTTCGCATCGCCTTCGCAGAGATTACAACAGAAACAGCGTCTCTCCCATGCGATTGCCGAGAACAAAGCTACTCCTCAGTTTTTCTAGCCCGGCAAAAGAAAAACTCGAAGACTATACGCAAGTAAAGTAAGCGTTCGCATTTCGTCTGTATACGTGCGCTCCGTTTCGGTTGCGTTTGCGCAATGCCCGAGGTGTCACTTCTTGTACGCTCATTCTGATATTTTCAAATTCTGATTTAAGAATGGGAAACTTAAAGCAAAGCGAAGCTAGCGTACTTTATGTCCTGTAGAGCGAGTATTCAATTATAGGTAATTAAAGAAACAAATGACTAACGAAGCAATTGGCATACTAGTTAATTATTTACTAAAGTAACATTTCAGAATTTTTTGTAGGAATGTGCTCTTCATGGCCAGATGTAAACGTAAACTGTAGTCGTTATAATTTTGCTAGATTTGAATGGTGTTTGGGTTTTCTTAGGTCCTGGTTCTGCAAAGGTCTTACCTTTACAGCAGCAAAAAACTCTAAAAGTTTGTTAGCCCCTGTAGATGGCAAAACTAAATCGCCGAAACTATTGCGGAGCGCTTATGTTTGCGCGACTACGGTAGCTACGACGCCTACCGCCCGCAGGCGGTTGCAAGAACAATAACGCGAGTCCTAAGAGATGACGCAAGAATTCCGCGCGCGCCTATCCTCGAGCTGGCCAAAAGGAGGAAAAAAATGAATGAAGTACACAGAGGGGGGCTATCATTCGGGGCAAGGAAAGAAGATCGTGGCATGTTACTTTTGTTGCACTGCCTCCTGCGTTGAACGGGCTGTACACATGACTGATGAAGCGCTCCCGACGTCTTGGTCGTAGCAGCGACACCTCGACTAAACAAAGCCGGAAACAGCGCAACCAGATTCTCTCTCTCTCTCTCCTGCCTCGTAATCCTCCAGGTCGCGTGTTTGGGTGCCGACAACAGAACGGACGGTTTCGAGCTTGGCGCCAGGTGATGGAGGGCTGCTGCTTTTGTCGCATGTTCACACGTTCTTACTTCCAGAAATAAAAAAAAAAAAGAATAGACGGCTGTCTTTGACAGCCGGCACAGGCCTTAACGAGAGCTCGTTACTCCACCGTTGGAATGCGATTGTTGAGTACAATGACTCCTGCTTGTTCAGTGGAATTGTTCTTTTTGTGCATGTCTCTTTCTCGTTCTCTCATCTCGTCCAGTTGACTGTATGCAGAGTTGGAGGCAACGTTGTTGGAGGGAAGCAGAGAGCTATACCCAGAATGAACGGTTAAAGTATGGCTAGAACTCTGTAGTACTTAAACATGAATTTCGCTCCTTCCTCATGAAGTAATTATGCTAGACGGAAACTGAACAGCAATTAGGCCCCGTCACGGAGCAAATCCCGAAGATAACTCAAGTTTAGATGAAATTTGAAAGTTTATTTCACGTAGTTCAGTTGTACAATTACAAAGAAGAAGCAATTTCGTAATGTTCTTCATGGGAAGCCCGTAAAAAACATCTACATTACTGCTGATTCGACAGTAATGCTGTATTTGTGTTATTAGATGCCATCCATGAAAGTACGGATGGGTCGTGAATGCATGTCATATATGCCTCACTTATTTAAAAAAAATGTGTAATAAAGGGAAAAAAATGGTAGGTTGAGTTCTCAGTTTGAAAAAGTTTCGCTGGCCACAACTGTCGCAGGGGGCAATAACTTGAACGATTCTGGAGAGTCAAATCCCTTAACGCAAACGATACGCACAGTGTTATTGCTGTAACCGTGCAGGAAGCTGCGTAGCATTCTTTTGTTGGTCGAATTTGTTCATCCTAATCTACGACCAACAGCACAAAAAGCCACAACACTAAACAACTGAAGGGCCGCAACTACCTTCATGTTCCATTCTGCGTTGCGTCCGTTTGCAGTGTTGGTCGACATTGAGAGCTATATTGCAGGTATAATAAGAACACACTAAGCCTAACCAACTGCATTTTTATAGGTATAATCAGCGGCCAGGAGGGACAAAAGAGTGTATATATACGGCAGGTATGAACAGCATGCTGACGCTCAAGCACGGTGCGCATAGAGAGATCTTATGCCCTTCTCGCATCTGGCTCTCGGTTTTTGCGATCGCACACGATAACTTCTAGCTGCGCCATAATTCGGCGACGTCAGATGCGGGCGTGTAAGCTATGAATAAAGGAGACTGACAGCTAGAGGCAAATAGGATTTCTCAATGCCAAGCAAAAAGATAAAAAATAATAATAAAAATTTTTAAAAATTGTTCCAGGCAAATTACAAAGGCCACTCCGTCGGCTCAGGGTGGGTTCGCGGCGAACACCGCGCAGCTGGCAAATCGTTGATGATATCCCCTCGAAATAAATGTCCCCCCTCCCTGTTCTCCCTGCGCCACGGTCAGCCGGACAGAGCTGAGTGCCCTGGCCGTTATGAATCTATTCCTCGCCTCTCTTATCCTCGTCATAAATTTACGACAGCGTTATCTAAGACGGAGCGGCGATATCGCCGCCAGCGAGTTCCCATCGCTCATTGCCAACCCCGCGAAACTGCCGCGCCGCGTCGCATCAAAATGGCGGCAAACGTTTACACGAGAACTCTCGAGGCGCGCCGATTGCCATACGGGAAGCCTTTCGAGTGGTTCGAAGCGACGATGACGACGACGGTTGTGCGAAGGAATCTTTTGGTCTTCTTCTCTTCTTTTCTTTTTTTTTTTCCCGAGCTCTTACTGCGAAGGACCCTTGTTTGCTTTGCCGCACGTGCGATTGCAGCGGATGGCGATGGGGAGGGTGAAAGTGGCAGCTTATCTCACAGCGACGGGGTCTACGTCAGTAGCGACAGCAGCTACAGCAGAAGCCACGCACTTTTGTGGTGCGCCGGGCTCCTTCCGTCGTTGCTTCTGTACGGGGCGACAAGGCGCGTCGCGTCGATAAGCGAGACGCCTTGCCCTCTCGGTCCGATCCTTGGGTTCGGCACCGCGTTTGTGCACCTATTCGCGAGTTCAAGGCTCTCTCTCTATCCCCCTCTCTCCTGTATACCGGCGGCGCGGCTTCCGTTTGTTGGCGGAAAAAATAGGAGCGCTCAATGACAGCTATTTGGCGGGAGATGCGACTCTGACGCTGCATGCAGAAGCTTCCAAGGCGGCGAAACGTTGGAACGCTAAGTGCCTTGCGTCGATAGGCGGCGCACGTGTCGAGGGTGTCGAAAGCGCAACTGGAGTCACGCGAATCGCGGCACCTAGGGTTGATGTTAAGCACTTGAAAAACATTTCGAATAAATTTTGAATGGTACTTTAATACTGTGTGTTCATACGGGTATGGCAGACTTGCGCATGTTTGTATTGCGCACGTCGGACTTTGGTATAGTTTCTCGGCTATACTGCGTATACGTATGCGGTGGAATCAAGGTAGGATTGCAGCATTTTATTCAGCTCAAAGCTCCGTGGTCTGCTTAAGCTCACTCTAAAGCTTTTACTGCTGTTCGAAAGTACGGAAAGATATAACACGACTGGTACTTGCTGCTTAGGCATCTTATTTGGGACGCAGGACGCAACGAACTGCTCTTGCATGAACGTGCTAACGTAACTTTTCTGTCTGACGATGATAGTAGGCACTTATTCACTGAATGTAAAGATATATCTACTACATCCATGGAGGACTTCGTCCGAAGTATTCAACCGTATACTAAGGTTAGCTAAGGGGAAATCCTTCATGAAATTCGCGGTACCTGATGATACTTTCAAATGTCAGGCACAACGAAAGTATGCAATTTATAAGATGTAAAAATAATGAAATCAACATTTGCGATTAGAATAATATATGTTAACTGCGACCACAAATTAGACAAGAATGTGGGCTAGCATGTGCTCTTAAAGAGTTATTTCTGCTCCTTTTGTTGATATATCAATCACGGTCATAATTACATTATGCCACTTTTCTCCTGAAAGAAGATAAGCCAGATGACATACTGGAGAAGTGAAAGAATGACTATAAAGTGCGACAAGAATACGTGGATACCCACCGCAATAGCTTAGTGGCTATTGCGCTGGGCTGCGGAGCTCGAGGATGGGGGTTCGATCCCGACCGAGGCTGCCGCGTTCCGATGGGGGGCGGAATGCAAGAACGCTCATTAAATAACCCCTGGTAGTCAAAATGAATCCGTAGTCCGCCACAACGGCGTGCCTCATATTCAATTCGTGGTTGTGGCACGTAAAAGCCCGGAGCTTAGTTTTCAAACAAGTGGACGGGAAACGCATCATGCAAGCAGTGGAGGGATTCATAAGCAGTCGCAGAATGCCCGCAGTAACGAATTCGAAAAGCTCGCCCTTTTCTGAATATTGACAATCCGTTGCATATGTGCTGTGTTTCATAGGTTGCGCGTTGCTTTACTATCACATTCTTCTCGGGAGATGCGTATACTAATACTAGCCAAATGTTTTCTCACTGTCTTCATGTGGCCACCTTCGAACCGTTTACTCCTAGAGCACGAAGAACCGCGTTAGTTCTTTTTTTTAACTTTTGTTTTTCTTATTATTTTTTACGACAATGTGAAGCTTAGCAGGTTGGAGGAGCCAGTCTGAGGCACGCATCACCAACTCTAGACTAAATGCTGTCGTACATCCGCAAGGACGAGGACATTTCTTCAGAAGTTGGGTCCCTTTCCCGACAAGCTAGATTAATGTTTCTCGTGTGATATACGCTTCGCATGATCGAATCGGCACTCGGGAATGCACAAGCACTCATACATGTTTGGCGGCTGAAGAGTAGGGTGCGGTCGCTGAACGTCACCTCAAATTTCTGTCGCGAGGGGGCGCCACGATGCAGTGTGTTGTGTCGCCGCGACGATAAAGAAGTCTGAGGTGCGGTGGCCGCGGCTCTTGCTGTCTTAATTTTTTTATTTCGCCGCTCTGCTCCTCAAAAGAAGCTCGGCGTCTTCTCAGAACCCCCGACACTTGGCTGGCGACATGAGGATGAGACCTCAGCGGTACTTTGATTCCGATAGCGGCCCACTCGCACAAAAAAGCGAGCCGCCAGGCGCTCAAGCATCTGCAATATCGAGAGCCGATAACGAACGGTTGCCAGCGATAACGCGACTTCTGCACAACGGACGCTTTCTGCAACACGCCGGTGTCACTCTATAAGGTCACGTCATGGCTGTAACGATTTCTCACCAACTGGCAGCGGCACCCAATGGCTGAATAAATTTTTAATGTCGGAGCCTTTCCAGTTTTCAGTTCCGGGGGTTAGTCATTGTGTTCGACGTCCATAGGTTGAGAGAGAGAGAGAGAGAGAGAGAGAGAGAGAGAGACTGAACGCCTTGTTGCACATTTATTTATTTTACAATACTGCCGCTCTCATGGGTTGCACTTCGGCCCAATTACGTAAGGAGGGGAGTTACGTTAACTACTTGTTTATCGCTTGAAAATACGGGTGACAGGGAGCGAGGAGGAACATGTGAGGGCGATGATCTTTTCTTTTTACTGATAGAAGTCTCTGAAAGAATGCGAGACTGGAGAAGCTGGAAAAAGTTAATGGTCTGGAAACTCAAAAACGAAACAAGAACTGTCATGGGAATAATCGCGCGCTTTCGAAACGCACAAAATTGTGACTCGACGGGAGCGGCGTTTGTGCGCCAGCAAGGTTCGGACATGTCTAGAAATGTTATCCGGACACGACCTCAGAAGGAAGCGCGAATGACTATACGGCGTCATCGTCTTCTAACGCGACCGCATATTCGTGCTATCTGTACACGATCCGCGGTCCGGGATCCCGGACACACTTCCCGGATCCATGATCCGGGATCCGGGAAGTGTGTCCGTTCGGTTCGTGTGTGCTCCGGTCGGTTGGCTAGAGTTAGTGTCGTGTGGGGTTGGGTAAATCCGTCTGCACGGGTGGGTTCCGACTCACCCATTCCACTTGGACCACTGGTCAAGATGTAAGCATCTGCTTTCTCGCGGCTGGGGCAGCCCACCGCCATCAATGAGACACAATGACGCTGTGTTCGCGATCTGTTTTTTGGCCCAAATGGAAATAATAACTTTAAAAATTCTCGGACACAAGAACTGTTCGTAAGAGCAGATTCCAAGATATCGGAATGACGGATATGCCGGCAGTTTTCTTTTCTTTAGACCTTACAGAAATTTTAAGAATCCTCTGTGGAAGATGGCACAATTCTAGTCCTTGAGCTGGATTACTCAAAGGAGCGGATATTATCTGCACAATAAGTTGAAATGCATAAATCACTAATTAACAAAAGTCGACCAATTAAGTTTTAAAGAATTATTTGCCGCACATGTTGCAATTTACGCAGATTTTAGACGGCGAGTTTGAATGGCATACTTACTTAGAACGAATTCTGGCGATGACACCGGTTTCTATATACGCGTCGTGAAACTTGCGGTAAATATTCACTGTTGCTCTACTTCCTTCTTTCTTTCTTTAACAAAACACCGTTTAATGAAGTGAAGCACGAGAACAACTGGAACGCCAGTGTATATTGTCTCAGACTTTCGGAATAAATTTCTCGAAACTGGTGCAATCCTGAGAATTCTTACCAAGTGGATATACGGCTTGCGAACTCAACGGCTACAATTCATAAACTGCAATACGTGCTGCAACGCAGTTAGGTAGAAACACACTAAAGTGAAAAATGATTTCTTCTGCGTCAGCAAATTACCGTTCTACAACACCAAAAACACCACTCTTACAACGATAAGACGCTTGGTAAGCCAGAAGAAGCGCAAGAACAAAATACGGGTGGCGACGTCTACTTAAGTTCGCGCACCTGGCGCCTGTGACGTCTTGGATTTTGATGGCATCTTCCAGGGCCTACTAATTATATATAGCGGTACAGATTGACTACATTGTGTTCTAAAGGAACCAAATATTAAACATGGCAAGTTTCTGGAACCTTTATTCAGTCAACGCGGCCCAAATGCGAAAACATACTTTGGACTCCCTGAAGTCACGCTGACGTACCGGAGCTGGGGTTTCGGCGCGAAATTCAAGTACTGATACTCGGACCTTCGTTTTCTCATCTAATAATCAAAGTATTTTTTTCAAATGACTGCCTACAGGGTTATCAAATAATACTTCAGTAGTCTAAGCTGATGTATTGTTTCGCTTTAGTGTCCCTTTAATTAGCGAGATCTTGTTACTTAAGCGATGGCGTCTTTGAATTCGTCGTGCTAATAATCTAAGCCCCTTGGGAGAATCCCGCTCAAGGACTGGAATTGTGCTATCTGCTTCAGTGACTTTAAAAAATACTTTATAGTACGTATTAAGCGTAAATACGTATTAATAGCCAAGGCACCCGGCTAATTGGAAACAGCACTCTCGGGCGAAAAGCATTGTTACTTCGGCCTCCTGTCTCGAACACAAGGCGCCGAATGAACTCCGCGATGTCGGCCCGTCTAAAAGAGGCTTCAGGCTCGGCAGGTGCGACTTTACATACGTTTTTCGCTCGGGCTGTCTTAGCCAGCACTGCGACTCGACTCGGTCGCGTTGGATGCATGCTACAAAGGTATGGTTAACTCGAATTATGCGGTCGACGTTTTATTTCAGTAGACTTTCACCTGTCACACTGACCAATATTAAGAGGCGGCCTAAGAAGCTATTTAAGCTTTATGGTGTAGCCTACGGGTCTACGCTGGCTTCGTGCAAGCACTTCGCAGTAATTATTAAAGTCAGAAAATATCATGTTAGCTGAATAAGAAGACGGGCCATGCTTCCATGGTTTTTGGTTGATGCTACGATTGAGGCCATGAGAGGCCTTTAGCTTTAAAAAAAGTGCAGGGAAAATGCAAATAAATCTGCGGGCAAGACTAGTAAGAAATATCGGAAGAATGGCATCATTTCGAGAACTCTATCTATTCACTCTATCTCTCCCAGTCCATGCTCATCTTTTCTTGGGATTTTTCTTGACTGCAGCTTGAAATATAAAGATCACATTTCTCACATCAAAAAGAAAATAGCATACGGTATTCGCGTTCTAATTAAAACCCGTCCCTATTTTACACATAATACATTAATCTCGCTATACCACTCATTCATTCACTCTAATATTAACTACGGCATACTATGCTGGGGTAACACTTATAACACTCACTTGGCATCCCTCTAAGTAATCCAGAACCAATCCATAAGAATTATTACAAGCAGTTCACGCTATGCAAATGAAAAATCCCTACTACATGAGAACAACATCCTAACCATTTCAGAACTCACCAAATATAATCCAGGAATTTTATTCTACAAATATGTGACTAAGGAACTACCACCAATCTGCTTCTCACCTTGTGACCTGATAGCTCATAGTCACACTAGATTTGCACTCAATAATAATTTTCGTCTACCTAAAGTGCGAACTAACAAGGGAAAAAGACTGCGGAATTTTCCTCGATATCGCTTTGGAATACTCCACCATTTATAATCAAAAATGCAAAAAATTTATACCAATATAAAAGAGAACTAAAATAATTCTTAATAAATTTTTACTGAAATTGTCCATGTTTTTTAACATTTTATTCTGTTTTTTATATTGTCATGCTGTTAACATGTGTTCTTATTAGTCATATGCTATAAACATGTTTTGATATTACTCTTAGCTCTCATCTGTACTACTGTTGCTTTAAACATTGTATAACATCATAAGTGTCTTTAACAGGAGGTCCCGATACAGTCTTTGACTATGGGACCTCCTTATGTATACTACGCACATGTAATTATCTGTATTTCTACTAATAAATAAATTATGAAATTATGAATTATGAGTATAATAATATCGCCATCACTACCACCACCACCACCACTACAATCATCATCATCATCATCATCATCATCATCATCATCATCATCATTGTCACGGCTGTAGGCTGATCGTGTACGTTTGATTAAGTGTTTCATGTACATTAGGGACTTCTGGTTTAGCTTTGTTACATTGACGAGGGGCGCTTTCTTTTCACGACGTTGCATTCAGTGCACGGCATCGGTGATGTGCGAAAGGCATCCGGCGCGATTGGGCTATCACGGCTACAAAGTTGCACCGGTGTGGCACGGGTCAGTCGACACGGAGGTTTTACGATGGTTTTACGGTATTGCTAGAAGGAGACCTAGTCAAGTGTGCACACAAATTTCCAACACTGCCCGAACCGTGGCCTATAGATGTACAGATGTTTGCGGCTTAGTTGATTTCCGAGTGGAAGTGGAGGGCACGTTCTTTCCGTGCGTGGTTGCCGATATAACTGGCTCGTTCTGGCGAGTAAGTGTGGTCTTCGTACGTGGTTCTCATGTCTAGTCTAAAACAAGTGACATCTAAGTTGGAAATACCTCCGCCGTAACGAGGAAGCCCGCAATCTGCTCACAGGCAGACCTCTACACTCGAGGACTCGTAAGGCTATTGCGCACTGTAGTTTGCACTTACCTCTATATAGCCTGATTGCAACCGGGAAGCAGTGTTATGTCGCATAGCAAACATGGCTTTTTTTTCTTTTTCTCGAAGCACAGCGCATAAGCAACCGCGATACGCATGCGCAGAAAATGCTTTCCGACCTTATCCTAAATTTTGCCATTGGCCTTTCTTTATCTGCAGCCCGCACCGTCTTGTGTGGAAGCGTTTTGCCGCTATTTGCCTTAAGAGCACGTGATTCTGGTAGTAGCTCTCCGTATGGTGGGAGCTCTTTGGACAGACGCAACGAATAGTTACCGTAGCAGTTCTCTCAGGTCGCTCATTCTGAGCGGATAACAAGGGGTATGCGAAAAGAGAGCCCATTGATGGCAAATACGTCCCCAGGACCTGAAATTCAACGTCCCCGTATCGATGGCTATTTATACCCACTCTGATTGCGATGTATCAACCCTTGCCGCGTAGCCGATGACAGCCGGCGATGGCTCGCGAAAGCGTAATTCGGCCTTTGGTCGCCGGCGCCCAACAGCCTGGTCGATAATACAGGTTTGGGCGGCGCGGTGTGGTCCGCCTTTTGGGAAGAATAAGTAGAAGAGCAAGAAAAACGAAACGACGGAGGAGAGAGGCCAATAAAGAAAGAAACGTAGCTAAGCCTTTTCCCCGGTGTCGATGGAGAGAAAGAGGAAGCGAGTGAGGAGATGAGTGGCAAGGAGGAAAGGTCAGAATCTGGTTGGCGCTGCCACTCTAATTGCTGGAACAAACAACCGCGAGGCAATCGTGCGATTCCGGCGGGGTAGCGAAGCCATTAGTGTATCCAGTCTGGTAGGAGCCACGTGACATCACTTATGCCCGCCAGCGTTCTCTCTTTCTCTCTCTCTCACCTCCGAGCCTGCAGACCTCCTCTCCCAGTCTCACGAAGCGTCTTCACGGCAGTTGCGTGCACGTTCTCGATTTGCAGTCTGAGTTCGCTTCTTTCGCTAATGCGAAGTTTCCTGTTGAGCGAATATTTCTTGTTATGCCGGGCGTTGACAGCGCGATTTTTCAGCGAACTGGCAGCGGCTGACACGTAGCACGGAGAGTGAGCGGAGTTCGACCTCTGGTTCGGCTGGCGTAGGAACTTTGTTGACGCGGAGAGGTTTATTAATTCGAACGCGTAATAACACACCTCGGTTATCTTGTAAACGTGACTGAGAATAGTTAGCGTTGCGTGATGCGTGACTGGAGTCATATACCTATAGATGCTTCGCGGCCGCCGAATTTACAATGTAACAGTAGCGTGTTTCGAATAATTGAATAAGTGGGCGCGTCGCCTTAAAGGAACATCAGTTTTGCGATACACATCTGCTACCAGATAACAGTTGAGCGAATATTTAAATTCAGCGCGGTTATACTACAGTGCGTACATTACGTTCAACTACTTTAATCGCTGTCAGCAGTTGCAGCTGCTGCATACCTTTATAATGACTAATGAGCACTTTCTCTTGTTGTAGAAATAAATAAATCTGCTTAGTCGATGCTATGCACTCAGCTAGGGTTTTCTTAGGCGCAAAATACATCACCAGTGCGCCAACCAGCGCAGCAACATTTCGTATCGGAGGTATACTTATTGTGAATACTAGATTTTTGTTTAATATTATTACCAGAGGTTCCTCAGCAGTAAGTACGGGACAAGAATCCTTGCTATGATCTGATACTACTTATTGAGTACCTAATGCGAATAGGTAAATATTTTAAGCAGCAAATGTCCATATAGAATTGATGAATGCAGAAACCTGCCTTTACGTACAAAAATTAAGCTAATGCACGCTGTGTAAAATGGGTTAAGATTCCACTGCCAGATGTCATAGAACGAAGTCGCAACAATGAGAACCACTGAGCCAACAAATAAGTTAAGTATCATGATATTATAATCTTATGTGGACACATTCGCGTCAAGAGGGGCTGTCACAGGAGACGCCACGAAAAGCGACAGTGTTAATCAATCGTAGACAGCCTGCACAAATTAAATGCATGACGTTCACTATGAATTTTATCCCCTAGTACATATTTCGATTCCCTTCAAGTGTTCATAACAAGATAGCTCTTGAAAATTGCAGTTGAAAATTGCTCAACATTGCCCCTCCTGCACTATGAAGTTTTACGAGCCCTCGGAAGGCGAACGCTAGTTTCGGTTTCAAGGAACATGCTGCTCCAAGCGGTTGCCGGATATCTGAACTTATTTTCCTATTTCTCTTCTTGTGAATTTTAAATCGGGCTAAGCGCGGGAAGTGGTTGTCTGCGTGCGGTCCGTCGAGCTTACCTCCTCTCACCCTTGCCACTCGCTCAGCCATATCAAAAGTCAGATCGTGCTTGGTCATCTGCTACGGTTGTCGTACCAAGTATGAAGATGGGAAAGATAAGACAGAGAGGCTCGATCAGGCGCGCAGCGAACGGAAGGCGCAGGGAACCAGGTCAACCAAGCATTAGACGAGGATGGCTAAATCGCGGCGTCGCATGTGTTCCGCGGCTCTGTGGTGTTCTAACACCGGGAATTCCCGTACTGCGAAGTTTTTCAGGTTTCCTATAATGACAGCTGGTAAGCACAAATATTTCACTTCATTTTCTGAGCAGGTATTCATTTTGCATGAGTAAACAAGTTCTGTGCAAGCCTGAGTGGACTGACATAGGAGCAGTGTCGCTCGACCCATTCGTCATGACGGCAGCCCATCCGCATGCTGTCGGTGAAGCACCTGTACTGAAGCGCTTGAGTAAGCGTTTGTGTGGCTATACATTTTGTGCAGTCTTTGTCGACACATACGGCCAAGGCTAAAATAAAGTAAAAAAAAACACCGTGATATTTTACCGAACTTCAAGAGCAATGACGGCAGAAGGACACACGCACGTAATTTCTTGTTGTGTTTTGATGCACAATTACTAAGATACTGTACTGAAGAAGGTTGAAGCTCTCTATTTTTTCTGAATTTTAGAGCGCAGACGGTATCATACGCTCCATTACCTTGCTTTAGGCACAGCTTCGGCGTGTACAAGTTCTTGAGCGCTTGCATTACAGACGAGGCGCAATGTTACTTGCTTTGCGGGCAAAAATGTATTTAATAATACCAGTAATACAAGTATAGAGTATTTAATGCTGACTAAGTGCGAACAGGTAATGCCACTGGTGATGAAGAGTGCTATTGAGTTGTTATATTTTTGTGAGTTGTGGGTTCCTTGCGTTGCTGTTGTGCCAAAACTGTGTCCTAATTCTTGCCGTGCTTTTCTGTATGTATGAATGCGACGCAAAATAGGACGAAAGGCAGATTATACGCGCTTGTAAGCGCTATAGAAATATGTTCCCTCATTCGGCATGTAGGCATGACAGCAATTATAGGCTACTTCCTTTTCATGCAGATGCATGTAGCCACGTTGAAATTCTGCGGGTCCTTACTTCTCATACAGGTCAATGAAATAAATGTATTGTGCTCTACCTTCTTTCTGTAAGCCACAAAATATGTCGCCGCCATAACATACCTGATAGTCAAGTTCCGTGTGACAAGACCGTGATGGTTAATTTTCGCATTGGTTTGAATCTTCTCGAATTTGTGTTCGCTCATTATGTACAAATTTGAGTTGTGAATGAAAGTTGTTTCTGCAGACTGACGCTTTCGCACTGCGTGGAGGTCAGTCTTTCTCCGGTACGGAATGTGTGAATAAAAACAAAAACGTTCAACTTTTGCTTGTGTTGAATTTTGGCTGACTGAGAAATCGGCCAGCTTTAGTCGAACCATGCACTTCACAACACGCGAACAAAAATTAACGATTTATGGTGCCCGGAAGTTATTTTCTTTATACTAGCCCCCACTATATTTGTGGACTAGTTGAACCGCAGCCCTAAACTTAACCACAAGTTCGGAATTTCAAAGCGACTACTTTCACAAAATCACGAAATATATTACCTGCGAATATTGGTAGTTAACGATGGTTTACTATATAATTATTTTTCATTATAATTGCTTGTCACTGGTGTGTATGAGCGCTGTCCCAGTGCTTTAAATAGTGAATAGAAGAATAGAAGTGAATAGAAGATAGAAAAGTGAAAAGAAGAAGTGAATAGGGCTGAAACACGGCACACTTCAGCGGGTTCTGCTCCGTGATTTGGCCAATGTCGCCGCGCCGCCAGCGGACCTGCAATAGGGCACGAACACAGCCTACTGGCATGCGACGTGGGAAAGGAGGGCTTCGATGCAAGCCTCCTCCTCCTCCTGGCTGCGCTCCCTCTCTCTCTACTCTCTGACCTCATCAGTGACGTCAGGCAGGCATCGTTTTGTTTGTGAATTATGTTCAGGTGGATATCCGCCAACCGCCAGTGGTGGAAGCAGCGCTGGCGCCGCGTATCGGCATGGGACCGAGTGTCCCAAGGGAGGTGTAGGGAGTTTCCGCCCCCTGGTTTTACACCCTGGCACTCTCGCGGTCTACAGTGACATTCGGGAAGCCTGCGAGCACAGCGACAACTTCCCCTTTCAAATCTGGGCCACGCGTTCAAACCTGGGCGGGACGGGAAAGCGTTCTTTCACCGTTTACGTTTCCATCAGATTTACGTTTACGCAGCACCAGATGTAAATTTAGATTGAAGAAACTCAGATGGGGGTGCAAATTAATCGGAATAGTCACTCACCTATTTTCTCATAGCTATGTCCTCACTCTGAATTTTCATGAAGTTATAGCTTCTTTGTTGCCTCTCTCTGAGGGTGAAAAAAATATGTGTGAAAAAGTCAGTAAACTATCTCTTGTCAGCGTTTATCACCTGAAAAACAAACAAACAAACAAACAAACAAGCAAGCACACTGATTTCTATGTAGCACTATGACGTTAACATTAATTTCTTTTGACTTTCCACTTCGCAAGATCGTATAGGTTGGGGAACCGGCGCTTCCGACAGGCGCTATCACCTCTTTTCTTCAAATTACTATTACTATTATTATTATTATTATTATTACTAGTACTCAGGTGCGCACCCCTACTAGCACAGAAAGTATATATATATATATATATATATATATATATATATATATATATATATATATATATATATATATATATATATACAAGCGTTCCTCGGGATGTATTCTGTAAGAGTCCACGTAGTCGACATGTCCATTTTGTCTGCTGTTGGAATTCTGATTGGCTGGGCCGGGCTGCGCCTCCGCGGCAGCGAGGCACCACGTCCAATCAGCGCTTCAGCAGCAGACGAAACGGACATGTACACTAGGTGGAATCTTGCAGAATACATCCCCAGGATCGAGTCCGTTGGAGGATTCAGGAATGAACGGAGTAACGCTTGGCGCATTCGAGTGATGCTGCACCGCGTCATTTGCGTGCAGCATGGCACTTGACATACGATTGTTCGTTAGCCCCGGCTCTTCTGTGTCGCGCGCCCCGAGAGAGCACGGGGCACGAGTACACTTAGAGGGAGACGTATCACTTACGCCACGAGGCAACGTACCACGGCTTCCGCACTAATTACTATCTGCTCGATCACGCTTGTCGCGCATCCTGCCGGCGAATAACTGGTGGGTGCGAACAACGCGCACTTCCTTCGTGCTGCGAATTAAAAAAAAAAAAATCTATCTTTCCATCACAGCTCACCCCAGTTTCATTAACACGTCAAACGGCGTGCTTTCTGGATTTACGCTTCATGCTGCATTACAAGCCACGTGCGCACATGAGCGATTATACTTTGTGTTGTCGCTCGTCCGCCCCGCAAACGCCCCTATAGCGAAGCGAAGCTTGAATATAGCCTGCCGTCAAGCCCTGCACAAAAGTTGCCCGCACCATGCGAAGCTCAATTTACTTTTCGTCGAGCTTCTGAACGCAGTGCGTTGAACCTTCCACGCGCACGAGCAGTTTCGTCCGCGACGTAGCTCGATGGGCATTGTTTGTCCTGTCTTCCGAGCGCGCGCTCATACAGCACTTGCTTAAGTCAGAGCTGCGTATGTCTTTGTATTCACATAAGTGCCCAGCGTGCGGTTCCTTCTCTGGTGTGTGTGGCGTGTCGGAAAAACTGGTCCCCGTCTTTGTGGGTAGCGAGACCAACCCATACCCTTTGTTTTTCTTCCAGCGCTGTTTCGTACTAATCTCTGACCACTCAAGCGCTTAGGAGTTCTTTCTAAATGGCTCGGAAAATAGAAGAAGAGAGAGAGAGAAAAAGAAGCAAAGAAGCAGTGGCTGCCGTTATGATTGAGGTCCGAGAAGACTGTGGCTGTATACTCGTATATACTTTGGCGAGTCAATGCTCCATCACGCTTAACAGCCGCGGGTACATAAAAGAAAAATACGTGAAAATACGACTCGCCCTCGAATAAGATGAGAGATGTATGCGTTCGTGCGCTCCCTCGCGGCTATGATTGAGTCATCAGCAGCGCGGACGACGTAATGACGGCTCTTCCGGACCCTGAGTCTCCGTATATAGCCGGCTGTCGTCACACTTGAAGAATCTCCCTTAATTTGGCCCGATGACGCTGCAAGGCACGCTCGTTATTGCGGCAGACGACCGTCCACGGCGGTCACCGGGAGCTGCCGCCGCGGATTCGCCGTCTGCAACGTCTGCAGGCATACGGTTACGCGATGCGTGTAATAAAGGAGTTAGTCCTAACGAGCCCTGAACGAATGAGTGCATCTATTACCCTCGTTGCTTTTCTTTTTCTTTTTCGGAAGGATCATTTGCATTTGGAGGGAGGATGGCTTATACGGTTGCCTGATTTCTTGCGGTTATAAGTGCAATTTGTGCAGGCGCAGGCGAGGCAGCGCGCCATTTTCTTTTATTGATTTTTTTTTGTCTTTCTCGTTCGTGCCTGTGAGCATGACCGTGATCCCGGCGAGTTAAATTTCGCTGCGTTTGTTCTGGTGATCATTAATTGCCAGCTGCAGCCAATGCGGTTGCTCTAAGTTTGTTTTAAGCAACCTGCATGGTCCTTTCAGTTCAATAGCAGAGACAATCGTCGTCGACCTGGTTGAGACGGTGTATATTATCTCGATGCGCTCTCATAACTCGTCTGGCTAATACGAGTAATCGACGACATTTAGCGGAGCTTAAGTTTGGGCCTGGAGAATTCATTGTGCTAAGAATAGCGCCAAACGAACGTGGCGCCCAGTTAGGTTAAACGCGAGACATATTCTAGCAGTCGTTGTTTTGTTCCTGAAACGCGGCACTCATATACACTGCGCCAGATAGGCCAGAAATTGGGTATTAGCAATAAAAAATAGCAGAGAACAATAAAAAAAATTGGGAACGAAAAGAAAAACTACGCGAGGAATAACGGAAAAGAAAGAATAACACGTAATTGATTAGTCAGCTTTAATAAGTTCTCGAGAAAAGTGTAAAAAGTAGAGAAACCACCATAAACGATTCGGATCACGGAGAAATTGGAAGAGGAAATAAACGACTTGTCGCATTGGGAGAGAAGTGCTTACCTGTCATTTGTCGTTGTCCTCTAGGCAGCGCTGTTTCCGCGCCAAAAGAGGAACGCAGCAGCACGTGCCGTAACACATCTTGGCACGTAACAATACAAAATGTTGAACGCTGGGTATGGCGATGAGCAGCAGGTCAAGTACTTCATTTTGTGATTTCTCTTCATTTGAACGGCTGGAACAACAGAACCCGAATGCGGCTACAGGAGCAAAGCTCGAGCGCGAGTACGTGTCTGACACATGAGAGTGCCGTCTTAATAATAATTTTTTGTTTAAATTATTTATTTGTTATCATTTCTATTTTGCTCTGTAAATGCCGTCCCAGCCGGTAGCGCAGAAAGAGGGGGAAGTATAGGCAGTATGTAGCAAATTCGGCTCACTGAAACGCGCACTAGAGCACTACGACAGAAAAAAAAAAATGATCAGTGAAAGTTGTAGGCTTATACACCCAAACAGAACAATTCAACGAAAAGTATCATTGTGTTACGGGGATGCGTTTCGCATCATTATCACCGAATATTTAGCTGAATTGTGTCGCATTGATTTCAGTATGTATGTGGGGAAAATACCTGACGTGACCCGCAGCACTATCTCAAGGGGCTATGGTGTTGCGCATACTGAGTGGCATGTTTGATTCGTACCTTCCGTGGAGGTCGCCCTTCGATGTGGGTGAAATGAAAATCATTGCTCGTGCACTTTGATGTGGGTGCGCTTTAAAGATCCCAAGGTTTTCAATATTAATGCAGGGTCTCCAGCTACAGTGCGCCTCATACACAGATCACGGTTAATGGAGCGTATTTCTCATGTAATTACTTCTTTTTTTTTTGGAACGAATAAATCTGAATCTGAATCTGAATCTAAAGGTCCAGATTTCTTTTCTTTCCCCTTCTTTTATGAAATAGGGAACAACATCACGTACCCCTTTTTTTTTGCTCTACCGGTAAACAGAGGGATATATTTTGTTTCTCAGTGCCCAAACCCCGAACCATGTGACGGCTTCATTTAGAATCCTATTTCTCGCCTCGTATTTCGAATATTTCATACCTTAATTGCGAGCCGCTGCCTTTCACAGCGCGCTTCTGCGGCACTTTCTCACTCTTCTTTTCACTGCCCCCGGAGGTCGACCGCACTGTGCGCGAATCATAAATCTTTTTTCTGTTTTTCACTGGCTATACACCTTAGCTCTCCACTGTAACAATGTTGAAAAGGTTGTCTACTCAGCGCCAATTTTTTTTTCCCTGCCAGGTTGGCGCAAGCTTAGTTGAAAGGCAGTGACGCCACTTTCTGTCCGCTTCTCCAAAAAAGTAATTTCCTGATTGTAGTTCCGCAATATAAAACTTGAGAATAAATACCTTTAAAGTGTATATCAGTTCACGATTGTGCGTTGTTGTCGAAAAAAAAATAATTTGTCCATTCAGCTCTTCGCAAGCTTCGAGAAAAGCAACCGGCTGTACGCTTCGGCAATCACACTTGTGCGCTGTGTTAAAGAACGAACGGTTCCCCGTAGGATGTGACTGCTTAATATTCAGCACTGAGTACCCACGGGTTAGTCGAAAGTGGACGTGGAGGAGCCCGAATGGTGAGACTAGAAATGAAATCGACTTCATACTCTGCGCGAACCCTGGCATCATACAAGATGTAGACGTGCTCGGCAAGGTACGCTGCAGTGACCATAGGATGGTAAGAACTCGAATTAGCCTAGACTTGAGGAGGGAACGGAAGAAACTGGTACACAAGAAGCCAATCAATGAGTTAGCGGTAAGAGGGAAACTAGAGGAATTCCGGATCAAGCTACAGAACAGGTATTCGGCTTTAACTCAGGAAGAGGACCTTAGTGTTGAAGCAATGAACGACTATCTCATGGGCACCATTAAGGAGTGCGCAATAGAAGTCGGTGGTAACTTCGTTAGACAGGAAACCAGTAAGCTATCGCAGGAGACGAAAGATCTGATCAAGAAACGCCAATGTATGAAAGCCTCTAACCCTACAGCTAGAATAGAACTGGCAGAACTTTCTAAGTTAATCAACAAGCGTAAGACAGCGGACATCAGGAACTATAATATGGATAGAATTGAACAGGCTCTCAGGAACGGAGGAAGCCTAAAAACAGTGAAGAAGAAACTAGGAATAGGCAAGAATCAGATGTGTGCGTTAAGAGACAAAGCCGGCAATATCGTTACTAATATGGATGAGATAGTTCAAGTGGCTGAGGAGTTCTATAGAGATTTATACAGTACCAGTGGCACCCACGACGATAGTGGAAGAGAGAATAGCCTAGAGGAATTCGAAATCCCACAGGTAACGCCAGAAGAAGTAAAGAAAGCCTTAGGAGCTATGCAAAGGGGGAAGGCAGCTGGGGAGGATCAGGTAACAGCAGATTTGTTGAAGGATGGTGGTCAGATTGTTCTAGAGAAACTGGCCACCCTGTATACGCAATGCCTTATAACCTCGAGCGTACCGGAATCTTGGAAGAACGCTAACATAATCCTAATCCATAAGAAAGGGGACGCCAAAGACTTGAAAAATTATAGACCGATCAGCTTACTGTCCGTTGCCTACAAAGTATTTACTAAGGTAATCGTTAATAGAATCAGGAACACCTTAGACTTCTGTCAACCAAAGGACCAGGCAGGATTCCGTAAAGGCTACTGAACAATAGACCATATTCACACTATCAATCAAGTGATAGAGAAATGTGCAGAATATAACCAACCCTTATATATAGCTTTCATTGATTACGAGAAAGCGTTTGATTCAGTCGAAACCTCAGCAGTCATGGAGGCATTACGGAATCAGGGTGTAGATGAGCCATATGTAAAGATACTGGAAGATATCTATAGCGGCTCCACAGCCACCGTAGTCCTCCACAAAGAAAGCAACAAAATCCCTATAAAGAAAGGCGTCAGACAGGGAGATACGATATCTCCAATGCTATTCACAGCATGTTTACAGGAGGTATTCAGAGGCCTGGAGTGGGAAGAATTAGGGATAAAAGTTGATGGAGAATACCTTAGCAACTTGCGATTCGCTGATGATATTGCCTTGCTTAGTAACTCAGGAGACCAATTGCAATGCATGCTCACTGACCTGGAGAGGCAAAGCAGAAGGGTGGGTCTGAAAATTAATCTGCAGAAAACTAAAGTATTGTTTAACAGGCTCGGAAGAGAACAGCAGTTTACGATAGGTAGCGAAGCACTGGAAGGGGTAAGGGAATACTTCTACTTAGGGCAGGTAGTGACCACGGATCCGGATCATGAGACTGAAATAACCAGAAGAATAAGAATGGTCTGGAGTGCGTTTGGCAGGCATTCTCAAATCATGAACAGCAGGTTGCCACTATCCCTCAAAAGGAAAGTGTATAACAGCTGTGTGTTACCAGTACTCACATATGGGGCATGTTGGGATCGCACCGCTGGCGCGATCGGTTGGGAACTCGGCGCTGACGCCCGTGGTTGTACCTGGGTCGCAAGCCCCAAGGGTAGCGTTGGCCTGGCGGCCTGGGGTACAACTGGAAGCATCCGAAGGTCCCGGCAAAGCATGAGTCGACTGGTAACAACAAAACAACTTGTTTATTTTAACATCGCAAAGAGTTGGCGGTCAGGTTGACCGAAGTAGAGAGACGGGAGAGCACTTTACTCAACAGAAGAAATCGGAGCCCTCCTTTTGGCGTCCGGGGGCAGCTGTTTTTATACTCTCGCAGTTGAGGGCAAGAAGGAACCCCTCAAACGAGCACGTGATTGTACAATGGGCTAAGGTGACGCACACTGCCGCCGGTCGGGCACAAAGACTGGAAGGAGAGGGTGACCCCTGCTGTCGCACCGCCTGGTTCGGGCACAATGACTGGAAGGAGAGGGTGACCCCTGCTGTCGCACCGCCTGGTTCGGGCACAATGACTGGAAGGAGAGGGTGACCCCTGCTGTCGCACCGCCTGGTTTGGGCACAATGACTGGAAGGAGAGGGTGACCCCTGCTGTCGCATCGCCTGGTTCGGGCACAATGGCACATACACTCACACACGCACATGAAGACACGTGGCATCGGAACATGCCTGGAAACGCCTGGAAACGCCTGGCGGGGAGCGTTGCGGCGACGCCGAACGGGCCAAAATATCTGCCGCCCTGCCGCAGTCGCGCCGGCAAAACCGCGTGTCGCAGGCGAAACGCAACAGACCGCCCCGCCGGGGGAAGGAGATCCCGATGGACAGGGGACTGCATCCGCTGTCCGGAGGGATGTCGGTCGATGATGCTCATAACCGAAGTCGGGCGTCCCTCGACGTTTCTTGAGCGCAGCGCACAGAGAAGGCCTTGTTCTCTCGTTCAGGTTCGCACGGGACACTGCAAAGTGACTTCGGGAGAGTTCACATTTTTGTTCTCGTTCCCGGCAAGCGTTAGAACTACGCTGAAACTCAACCGCTCAGTCAGCAAGCACGGCACAACCCTCACTAAGCCCTGCCAGGCTCTTTCCCCTTTTTATACCACTGCCTAGTTCCTTACAGTAGTCTAGCATCACTCAGAACGCGTCCACAAATTGGAAAATTGCACTAGAAAGCATATCATCACTTTGAAACACTAAACAAAAGCAATATGTTAAAAAAAATCCTGCCTCAGGAAGAAAAACATCAGTAACCAACAATTTTGAGGCTGATTCCTACGTTAGGGGCTTCGACTTAAGCCATCGGCGTTACCGTTGAGACTCCCCTTTTTGTAACGCACCTCAAAGGAATATTGTTGTAAAGCGAGGCTCCAGCGCAGGAGGCGGCCATTTTTGGGAGAGATGGTCTGCAGCCATTGGAGAGGGCAGTGATCCGTCTCAATGATAAACCTCGAGCCGGCTAGATAGCATGACAATTTCTGAACGGCCCACACGAGACATGCACACTCTTTCTCGGTGGCGCTATACGCCTGCTCACGACTGGTCAGCTTACGACTAGCATACAGGACGGGGTGTTCTACTTCTCCCTTTTCCCGTTGGCACAGTACAACGCCCATGCCTCACTCACTAGCATCGCACTGAACAATGAACCCTTTTGTATAGTCTGGCGATCGTAGCACAGGCTGGTTTGTTAGGGCACTCTTTAGGGCGCTAAAAGCTCTTTCCTTTGTCTCGTCCCAGACGACTGTTTGAGGCTCTGACTTTCTTAGAGCATCCGTCAGGGGAGCCGCGATATCAGAGTACCTGGGGATGTACCTCTGATAGTAGCCGGCGACACCTAAGAACGACCGAATATCGGTCTTTGTGCGCGGTTGCGGAAAGTCTCGCACCGCGGCCACTTTTATTTCAGAGGGGCGGCGACGACCCTGACCAATCACGTGACCGAGGTAGACAACCTCGGCCTGTGCTAACTGGCACTTAGGAGCCTTTACTGTCAAGCCCGCTTCGCGCAGGCGGGTTAGCACTGCCCGCAAGTGTGCCATATGCTCAGACCAGGATGCGGAGAATATCGCTACGTCGTCTAGATACGGTAAAGCGAATTCTTGCTGTCCCCGCAACACTTTATCCATGAGGCTTGAAAAACAGTATGGCGCGTTCTTCAAACCAAAACTCAACACTTTAGGACGGAATGTTCCCATTGGTGAAATGAACGCCGCATACCTACTAGCCTCTTCTGTAAGTGGAACCTGCGAATAACCCCTGACAAGATCTAGGGTGGAAATAAACTGAGCGCTACTAACTTTCTCAAGGCGCTCCTCGATGTTAGGGATCGGATAAATTTGATCCTTAGTGATGGAATTAAGCCTGCGGTAGTCGACGCAAGGACGAGGTTCCTTGCCCGGTACCTCAACTAATATCAAAGGGGAGGTATAATCACTCTCACCTGCCTCAATAACACCGAGCTGTAGCATTTTCTTTACCTCAGCCTCCATAATATCGCTCTGGCGGGGTGACACCCGATACGCCTTGGATCGTACTGGCTCTGGGGAGGTAAGTTCTATATCATGAGTAAGTACAGAAGTCCTACCAGGCCTCTCAGAGAACAGACCTTGAAACTCTTGTAATAGCTGGTGTAGTTCGGTTTTCTGCTCGGGCGACAGCGGTGCTTTACTGATAAGGTCACTAATGACTTGACCGGTGTCTTCCCTGTTCGTCACTGAGCCTAGTCCCGGAAGCTCGACCGGAAGCTCTTCAGGAACGTTTACCATCATGCACACAACTGCTTCCCTTTGTCTATAAGGTTTGAGCAGATTACAGTGGTAAACTTGCTGTGCTTTCCGCTTTCCTGGCAGACTTACCACGTAGTTAACGTCCGACAGTTTCTGAACAATTCGTGCGGGGCCCTCCCACTGCACGTCTAGTTTGTTGTTTAGCGATGTGCGCAATATCATGACCTCATCGCCCACCTCAAAACGACGGGCCCTGGCGGTCCGATCATAATAAACCTTGGCCCTCTGCTGGGCCTTTGCCATTGCTTCACCTGACAACTCCTGTGCCCTTCTTAAGCGTTCGAGGAGCTTAAGCACGTATTCCACCACGACTGGGTCGTCGCCCCTGCCTTCCCATGATTCTCGAAGCATGCGAAGCGGAGACCGAAGCGAGCGACCGTACACCAGTTCAGCTGGCGAAAACCCCGTAGCCGCATGCGGCGCGGTCCTTAAAGCAAACATCACCCCAGGCAGACACAGCTCCCAGTCAGTTCGATGTTCAAAACACAACGCTCTCAACACGCGCTTCATGACGGAGTGGAGCTTCTCAACGGAATTCGACTGTGGGTGGTACACTGAGCTGTGTAACAGCTTTACCCCACACCTTTCGAGAAAAGTTGTCGTCAAAGCGCTAGTAAACACTGTGCCCTGATCTGATTGGATTTCCGCAGGAAAACCAACTCGCGCAAATATGGACAGTAGTGCATTGACTATCTCAACTGAGCTGAGTTCTTTAAGCGGCACTGCTTCAGGGAACTTTGTCGCTGGGCAGATCACAGTCAAAATGTGTCTGTACCCCGTGGCTGTTACCGGCAGAGGTCCCACTGTATCAATAACGAGCCGTCTAAAAGGCTCCGTAATGATAGGTACCAATTTCAACGGCGCCCTCGATTTGTCCCCTGGTTTGCCCAACCGCTGACAGGTGTCACATGACCTCACGAAGTGGTCTGCGTCCCGAAAACACCCTGGCCAATAGTACTCTTGCAAGAGACGGTCCTTAGTTTTCTTAACTCCAAGGTGTCCGGACCACGAACCCCCGTGTGACAAGCGCAACAGATCCTGACGATAGCATTGAGGCACGATCAGCTGATCGAACTCCACTCCTCGGCGGTCTAGATACTTCCGGTACAGGACTCCACCTCTTTCCACAAAACGCGCAGTTTTCCTGGCGATACCTTCTTTGACATTGCAGCGTATGTTTTCTAGGCTACCATCCTTCTTTTGCTCGGCTATCAAAGCCGACCGGCTGACTTTTAGCAACCTATCAAGTCCGTCTGACGTAGGCGCGATGAGCAAATCAGTAGATAGCTCTTCTAACTTTCCCGTGTCGGGCGTTTCCTCTCCAGTATCTGGCGCCTTTAACGTTACAGACTCAAGTTTATTCAGTTCATCAGCTTGCTGCGCCTCTGACCCTTTTTCGTTGTTTGATAACGTCGGCCCCGCAACTACCGCCTTTGCAGCGAGCTCCCGAACCTTCGATCTGGTTAAGGCCTGAACACTAGCTTCACCAAACAAAAGCCCCTTCTTGCGCAGGAGGTGATCGGACCTGTTTGAAAATAGGTACGGGTACTGGGGTGGCAGCATAGATGACACTGCCGCCTCTGTCTCAAGCGCTCCGAAAGGTCCTTCAATAAGCACCTTTGCTACTGGCAGACACACGCTATGAGCTTCCACGGCTTGCTTGATCCACGCGCACTCGCCCGTGAACATATGGGGTTCTACATAAGACGGGTGAACTACATCCATCGTAGCTGCGGAATCGCGAAGCACTCGGCACTCTTTCCCGTTCACGAGGAGGTCTCGCATGTAAGGCTCGAGAAGCTTCATGTTCTCGTCAGTGCTGCCTATTGAAAAAAACACAACTTTTGGTGTTGTTTCCGGACACTGCGCCGAAAAGTGACCCGGCTTCTGGCACGTATAACAAACGCGCGCTCGCCTCATCTCGAACCGCTTTCTGCGTTTGGCTGCCGCCGTCTCTTTACGTTTGGTCGGACTGCTTTCACTCGCATCCTCACTACGCGTGTCCCCCTTTAATCTCATGGGCGTGAATTTCGGCCTCTCAAACTTCGAGCCAAATTCACCCTTTTGACCGTCCTTAGCTCCGCGAGCCCGACGCGTCACAAACTCCTCGGCTAGCTCAGCGGCTTTAGTCACCGTACAAACGTCTGGCCTATCCAAGACCCAGTATCGCACGTTCTCCGGTAACCGACTATAAAACTGTTCTAGCCCGAAGCACTGCAGAACTTTATCATGGTCACCAAACGCTTTCTCTTCTTTGAGCCACTCCTGCATGTTTGACATAAGCCTATACGCAAACTCTGTATATGACTCACTTCTGCCTTTCTCATTTTCCCGAAACTTCCGACGGAACGCCTCCGCAGACAGCCGGTACTTTTTTAGAAGACTCGATTTCACTGTGTCGAAATCCTCTGCCTCCTCTCTATCCAAGCGAGCGACTACGTCGGCCGCCTCGCCGGGTAACAAAGTGAGCAAGCGCTGTGGCCACGTTTCCCGAGAGAACCCCTGCTTCTCGCACGTTCGCTCAAAGTTAACCAGGAACAAACCAATGTCCTCTCCAAGCTTAAACGGCCGCATCAGGTCAGTCATTTTGAACAATACGCGTTCTCCTGCACCGTGTGCCTGACTTCCATTACGAGCGCGTTCCATCTCTATTTCGAGACGCTTCATTTCCAAAGCGTGTTGACGGTCACGCTCTTCTTTTTTCTCTTGTTGCTCTCGCTCTTTCTGTTCTTTGCTTTCGCGCTCTTCTTTTTCTTTTTGCTCTTTAAGTTCGCGCTCCTGTATTTTTGCAATCTCCCTCTCTTCAATGGTCTCAAGGCATTCCGACAGCTCGTCATCCTCAGCTTCTAACTCAAGAATAGCCTTTAGCAGTTCAGGTTTTCTTAGTTTGTCTGAGACATCCAGACCCAACTCTCTTGCAAGCTCCAACAATTTCGGTTTGCGCAACGACTTCAAATCCATGGCTGCTCTGAATGCTGCTTTCTCTACTGCTTACTATTGTCTTGCCGCAAACTAACCCGGCAGCAACGACAACCACAATTACCAGCTCTGTTTCTGACACTAACAAAAGCCTGGCAAAGCTCAGAAGAAGAAAGTCCCGCACTCACCAAACCTCGCAGGCAGGAATTCCGCGCAGTCGTTCCGCTGCAGGCAACCAGTCGTCACACAGGGCTCGTTGCACTGCTCCCGGATCGTCGTTGAGCTGCTCAGCATACAGTCAACTGCATCTCTTCGCTGCTGGCCTCCGTTGTCGCGATCTCACCGCTGGCAGACAGTTGTTTGAAGTCGGAGGTCATCTCACCGCTGCCAACCAGATGTTTGTTGGGATCGCACCGCTGGCGCGATCGGTTGGGAACTCGGCGCTGACGCCCGTGGTTGTACCTGGGTCGCAAGCCCCAAGGGTAGCGTTGGCCTGGCGGCCTGGGGTACAACTGGAAGCATCCGAAGGTCCCGGCAAAGCATGAGTCGACTGGTAACAACAAAACAACTTGTTTATTTTAACATCGCAAAGAGTTGGCGGTCAGGTTGACCGAAGTAGAGAGACGGGAGAGCACTTTACTCAACAGAAGAAATCGGAGCCCTCCTTTTGGCGTCCGGGGGCAGCTGTTTTTATACTCTCGCAGTTGAGGGCAAGAAGGAACCCCTCAATAGACGAGCACGTGATTGTACAATGGGCTAAGGTGACGCACACTGCCGCCGGTCGGGCACAAAGACTGGAAGGAGAGGGTGACCCCTGCTGTCGCACCGCCTGGTTCGGGCACAATGACTGGAAGGAGAGGGTGACCCCTGCTGTCGCACCGCCTGGTTCGGGCACAATGACTGGAAGGAGAGGGTGACCCCTGCTGTCGCACCGCCTGGTTTGGGCACAATGACTGGAAGGAGAGGGTGACCCCTGCTGTCGCATCGCCTGGTTCGGGCACAATGGCACATACACTCACACACGCACATGAAGACACGTGGCATCGGAACATGCCTGGAAACGCCTGGAAACGCCTGGCGGGGAGCGTTGCGGCGACGCCGAACGGGCCAAAATGTCTGCCGCCCTGCCGCAGTCGCGCCGGCAAAACCGCGTGTCGCAGGCGAAACGCAACAGGCAGAAACCTGGAGGCTTACGAAAAGGGTTCTGCTGAAATTGAGGACAACGCAACGAGCTATGGAAAGATTGATGGGTGTGACGTTAAGGGATAAGAAAAGAGCAGATTGGGTGACAAACGCGGGTAAACGACATCTTAGTTGAAATCAAGAAAAAGAAATGGGCATGGGCCGGACATGTAATGAGAAGGGAAGATAACCGATGGTCACTAAGGGTTACGGACTGGATTCCAAGGGAAGGGATGCGTAGCAGGGGGCGGCAGAAAGTTAGGTGGGCGGATGACATTAAGACGTTTGCAGGGACAACATGGCCACAATTAGTACATGACCGGGGTAGTTGGAGAAGTATGGGAGAGGCCTTTGCCCTGCAGTGGGCGTAACTAGGCTGATGATGATGATGATGATGATGACCCACTGGTTGATGAGAAACATCCTCAGCCACCTTTTGTAAAGACCTAATACACTTTTCACCAGCAACTTCTGACTATACGGTGCGACCACTGTTTTCAGTTATTCATTTGTTAGATCTCTCGTCAGTGCCATTAGATGGCCGTGGACTAGCTGAGCAATTGCACTTCCCAATTTTTATCTGTTCCGATAGTTACAAAAACGCATTCATGCCATTGTTGACATTATTTTATACGCAATACTCTATTAAGAGCTCTTTAATTTGGATACAAAATTGCCAAGCGGGTTTTCTTAAGAGAGAGAAAGAGAGAGAGAGAGATGAAGAAGAAAGACAGGGAGGCTAATCAGTTATTAGTCTGCGGTTTGCTACCCTACACTGGGGTTGAGAGGTAGGGATAGAAAGAGGATAGAAATAGAATACAAATTATCCATCTAGCATTCTGAAACACTTGACATTTATATACTGAATTCAGAGGTTGCGTCATCGAACTTCCCTGTGTGGTCGTTCTCTTGTAGTTTATGTGCACCTGAAGAAATTGACGTCGCTCATCCATCGCGTCGAGAACATTTGTTAATGTTACATACGCGTTGCACCAGCCTAGTTGGAACTATGCAGAAAACGTAAGCATGTCAGTCACCGATATGCTGCACAAGCGTAGGAACAACAGAAAACACTTTTCAGTGGCACTTGAACTTCTCAAAATGTCTAGCGGTTCAGCTACAAGCTCAGTTTGGAACTTACGTTCTGAGCCAATTGATTTTCAGGTAGTACAATTCTCTCGAAAGCAGTGTTCCTGCTCTGTTTCAAGCACAAAGACAATATTTGTCCAACACATTGAGTAAATTAGATGATCGTTCTCTGGGTGAACAGACAGTACTGGAGCACCGTCCCCACCGATCATCCGGGCTCAGAAGGCAGCGAAGGCACTTTTGGTTGAAGAACGTCTGGTTGAAGAACTCATGTACTGTCCGTACACGTCTTTACAGCTTCTTTCTTCCTTCTTTCTCTTCCCCTTCTTTCTCTTCCCCTTCTCCTTTCCCCCAGCGTAGGGTAGCCAACCAGACTCTTGACTGGTTAGCACCCCTGCCTTCCTATATTCCGCTCGCTCTCTGAACAATGTGCTCGATAAAATTTATGAGTGGTGTGGCGTGTCCGAAATATTATGTAGCACTCTGTAATCTTGTAACCGCTTTTGTGTTCAAGCCATAATACAACCTTGTTTTACTGGGCAAGTTAGTATTTGTGAGTAAACATCGAACCAGTGAGACATGCAGACGCATGCACGAAGGAACAACTGGACTGGCTTTCAACTTCAATTCACTTTATTTACCCGGTTGTTCCGGCAGGGGGAGCGCACTTGGCCCCCCCTCCCTCCCTCTCTCTCTCTCTCTCTCTCTCTCTCTCTCTCTCTCTCTCTCTCTCTCTCTCTCTCTCTCTCTCTCTTTTTTGTCATAAATCGAGCTCTCGTCCTTCTTGCAAAGGCGCGTCACTGGTTTTCCTTATTACAAACGCAGGCATTGTATGATACACGTGCAAAACAAACAGAGGAGGTCGCGGAAAATGCCCACTGCACGTCACAACCCGAGCCAGCTTCGCTACATGATACCACGCGCAGTGACATGCCAGCGACTACTTTGCGCGTAAATTACATACGTGTACGTATGTACGAGCGCTTTCCTAACAACTCCCGACTGAAGCAAACGTATACGCGCAACATCCGGTCGTGAGCGAACTACAAGAGCTTATGTTGCAGGCGGAACGTTATATCAGGGGCGACTACCTTTCGTGGTTGTTGCAGCCATGACCGGCTAATATGTTGTAATACCTTCGGAGAGCATGCCACAATCAGTTAAACACTGTTACCACTGCATACGGTCAATAAGAACGACGAACACGTTCCGCGCCGTGCTACGCCGGCTTCACCGGCTCGGGCTTTCTGCCTCTAGCAAGATGGCGGCGACTGGCTTCACTTTTGAAGGGCCACCTGTACTCCAAAAGTCTAAATATACAGGGTGTCCCAGCTAACTTTAGCCAGAGTTCAAAAGATATGCGAATGCCACGTACCTGGACAGAACCAATGTAATATTGTTTGCCATCGCTTGTAGATACTTAGATTATAACTTTTCCATTCTATATAATTACATAATTAGTGCTAATAAATTAATCAACTTCTCAAATACTACAATTACATGAAAAGTGTCAATGAGAAAATTCTAGAGCTACGTGAAAAGCTCCCGATACAGCTTCCCGTTGCTGAATACGTGCTACATGAAAGGGTTTTTTCGAGCGTGAAAGAAGCCCGCGAGAACACGCTAAGTACCTCGGGCGGCCAGTAGCACGGCCATTTTGCGTGCATTTGCGGGGGTTCTTTCACACTCGGAAAAACACTCTTATGCTGCACGTATTGGGCAACAGAAAGCTGCATCGGGAGTTTTTCATGCTGCTCTACAATTTTCTCATTGACACTTTTCGTCGAATTGTAATATTTGAGAAGTTGATTAATTGATTAGAACTAATTATGTAATTAGACAGAACGAAAAATATAATCTGAGTACCTCCAAGCGACGGCAAACAAGATTACTTTGGTTATGCGCAGCTAAGGTGGCATTCGCATATATTTTAAACTCTGGCTAACGTTACCTGGACACCCTGTATGGCCTCCTTGATAAAAACCGTCAAATAGAGCTGCAACCTTGCAGCTCATGCAGCTTGCAGCTTGCACCTCTAGAGGGCGAACTTTCTTTCGGCTTGCGCTTGCGCGCCCCGTAACGTTTCGCGTCCGATTGTACTTCACATAAGCGTCTAAGCCAGCTTCTGTAGTTGAGTGGTCAGTCTTCTGGCTTTTTATCTGTTTATTCGCCTCAGCAAATAGGAGCGCATTATTCACATTCCAACTCCCATGCAATGCGGCTAATGTTTCTTCTTTCTGTCAGACGGCGATATTCGAGCGTCCACTATAGGCGCTTTGCAGTCGCCGCGCGAGCGCGTATATTACGGACGTGACCGAGCAATTCCTTCTTCCGCGTGGCCTTAGATCGGGCGTTTTCGTCTTCGATGGACCGCCGATCACGACTTGTCTTGTGCCGCGTTGGAATGCCGGTTGTCGGTGGTATTCAAAGGCCGCGACGCGGACAGTACGTTTTGCAGTTGCCGAAACCGCCGCGACTGTGGCATGTATGTACGTATATTCCATGCGGTGCCGAACGAACTGTGTTTGCCCTGGTTGACCACTTCATGGAGGAATTCTCGCCTTTCTTCTTGGAAATGTGCTTTGATGCTGCTCTCATCGAGATACGCGACCCCGCGGTCACCATCATCACCGTGCTGGAGGTCAGTACCATATAGATACACCGCACGCAATTTGTCCCAAAGGATGCCGCGTAGTGTGAGTATAGTCTTCAGGACGTATCGGTATGCCGTCTTTTCTTCCGAAAGACGTTGTGTCGGATCAAAAGATATTGCGGAATGTTAATCGATTCCTCCGCAGCGGCTCGTTCAAGCTCGCCTCGCCCCGTCTTATGGGGGCGGCATGCGATGAAATCCGGGCCACCGGAGGATATACCGCAATAATACGGCGTGCCATCACGCGCGTGTCACTTTAATCTGAACCGCGAACCACGAGAAATGTGTATCGAGAATGGGAATCGCCTGTGCTTTCCTTTTTTTTTTGTGTGTGTGTGTGTGTGTGTGCGCGTGCGTGTGCCTGCTGGCTTTCTTATTCCCACGAATGACGTTCAGCCCGGCCGATGTGCCCCAGGCTTCGCCGTCACGAGCGCGCGCGCACACACACACACACACACACACACACACACACACACACACACACACACACACACACACACACACACACGCGTGTGTATATATATATATATATATATATATATATATATATATATATATATATATATATATATATATATATATATATATATGAGCTCATGTGTCGCCTCTACTTGCTGTTTATATCATTGCTCATTTTGCTCAAGGAATCGTGTTGTGTCTGTGCAGTGTGTCGTGCGAGCGACGCGTGTATTACCTTCTTTTCGCTGGCATGTTTAAGAAAAAAAAATAATAGAAACGATCTTTAAGCATCAGGAATAACAACTGCTTATATAGATAATGCCGATGCGGACAAACAATAGTCACAAATAAATGTTTTGTTCTTATATATACCTAAGCGTATATATAGCTCCAGTTTGCTGCTTCCGCACAGTCAAAACTACGGTGAGTTTACGCGTTATACCTATGCTGGTGTATTGCTGTACGAGCCATTTAGAGATTTGGCTGGTGAGGCATCAGCAATCAAATTGAAGCCCAACAGCAGCGTCGACGACAGTGCTGGCGTCCTTTCACCAGACTGCTCGGCGACCGATGACGTAGGAGTGCCTGGCTACATTTGCCGCGTCGGCCGCGCGTCGTCGTTTATCGCTGTTCGGTTGCAAGAAATCGTCGCCCGCTTGCAGCTGTCTCGCTGCATTTCACGCGAGGCCCGTTCGTATCGGATGAAACATTCGCCTACACCACCGCCGATCCGAAGACGGCCATATCGCATTCTCTGTCCGCATCCTCGGCTCTCGTAAGGAGCAGCGCCGATCGCCATATGCCGCGCCATCCAAGAGCCTTTGTTGCACGACGCCTTGTTCGCGGGCGAACGACACGTGGTCACGTGGCATGCACAGCCGCGTTGAAGTAGAGGAGCCGCAGAATGCCTGCAGCGAACGAGCCCCCCTTCTTGCCCTCGCGTCAAGTGTTTACGACGGTGCTTCGTCTCTCAGGTGCCGAGTTGCGTTTATGTTCGCTACTGCGTCTATACGACGCGCGTGTTAGTTACACATCCGGCGCTGTTTCTGCCCGCGTATGGTGTCTGGCGCCGCATCTGCGGAGCGTGCTTGGGACGATCTCGAGACTCCGCCGGAGGTGCATGTGGGACGACGCCGCGGTGTCTTCGGTCACTGGTGAACGACCGGCGAGGTTCGATGCCGGGCGTCATATTCGATTCGAGAAAAGGCGTTGAGCGCTCGGAGTTGAATGACACCCGCCGCCGGCCCTCGGCGGCTCGTTTAAGTAATTCGGCGGGAGACAAAGAACAGCCCGACTTTACTTCCAGCGTGAGACGGAAGGCTTGGAGCGGGAGGGGAAGGAGGGCGAGAGCGTGAACTCTATGCGCATGGCGTCGCGCAGGTGTGATGTATACAGCGCGGAGTGTATGCTTGCACGGTCTCCTAGTAGCGAAGACGCGTGGCGCCGCTTATTCGGTGTATACGTTCATCCGAGCGATTGTCAGGTGGTATTAGCACTGCAGGTTTGGTAGGTCGTGCGAAGGGGCGCATGACACTAGAGAAGCTTAGCAGCGCAGTCGTCAGCTTCTATAGCACGCACAGGTTTTGCGCCAACAGGCTTATGTGCAGTTATTGATGCCAGATATATATAATGTCGTTTGCTTATTGGCCAAGTGTGATTCGATGTTTGGTGCCGTCTGACTAGACTAGAGAAGTTCACTGCCGAGGCTATTTTGTAAAGGTTGGTTTAATTTTCTTTCGTTCTTTTCGCCCGGCAATAAGAAAGGTGCGACAACGTTTGAGCCAATATAACGAACGCTTAAAAGAACGAGATATGAAGTTAATGGTTACGAGGGCACATCATAAAATTAAATATCTCTAATAATTTTCTGAGAGTTTCCTTTCTCCGTTTAAGGAGATCGCACCGTCGATGCACAAGGACTATGCTTCATCCTGAATGCTAGCGTAGAGCTGCCCACTGTGCTCGTAAAATAATTTTCACCCCTTAGCAGGTGCTAGGAAGACATTTATGCGCGTGTATTAACAGCGGGCGCTCGCACGCCTTGAATTACCCAGTTGCTGCCATGGCTTTCTTTCAGATTACATCAATCGTGGTACAGACAGTACCGCTTAGCTGACATTGAATAAACGATTCGTAACACTGCACACTGTTCGGCATAGTGCAGAGCACTTATAGCACAAAGGTAGAAACACATATGTCATTATGTAGCGCAACTAATTGGCCTATAGTTGGTGTTGAAACATATCCTGTGCACCCACATTTATATAGCTTTAACCTGTTTCCTTCCAAGGACTGGCCAGGCTATAGCCGTTGAAATACGTACCGCTCATATATATATATATATATATATATATATATATATATATATATATATATATATATATATATATATATATATATATATATATATATACCAAGGAGGAAATGGGCCCGTTCGTGCTGAAACCTGCCAATGGAGGTTTGTCTTCAGTGCACACAATTTGGTTCAGGCATAAGTTACACGGGCGTTAATGAAAGTGATAGTACCGCTCCATTTTAGTCCACTGAACACACCTTCTCTGCTAGCGTTTCTCAGCTAACCTCTACGGTGAATATTTTTTGGTATTGTGTTTAGAAAGTCAGTTAATTTTTTGAAGTATCTTTCTTAATGCCCCGTTGCGAAATAAAAATATTCAATGGTGATTTCGCACTTTCTTTGCATTTACGTTTGTTTGAACCAATAAAAACAATTAGTATATTTGTGTTGTTTTTGCAGTGTGCTCGGCAGTGAAAAGGTTAAGATAAACCACAATAGTCGCAAGTTAGCGCGCGTCCTCGTATCTTTTTGTTCCTTCCCCGTTGTTAAACGTTTGCACGTTACATCTACAAGGTCTCTCCATGGTGACTAGCAGAGACGCACTTTCTGCTGAAACGGAAAATAGGGTGAATGCAAGGCGGCAAATGAGGGCGCACGAAATGAGTACGTAATTGATAGTTTTATATATGCAATTTGGGAGGAGGAGGCCCCTCCTTCCTGAAATAACACTGAGGGGAAGCGGCGAATACACGCGATGCGCGTTGAGCGAAATTTCTTGGGAGGGCGAGCAAGTCATCTTTACCCCTGGCGCTTTTGTTCAATTTGAAGACGCGAAAGAAAATAAGCACAAGATAGTTACAAAATGTTGGCGTTGTTGTTAGCTTCTTTTACTCGCTTGAAAAGACCACTCGTTCCACTGGTTTGCTATCGCGGTGGCAATATATGATGAGTGGCCCTCTACTTCTTTACACGTATATGGGCTTTACAGCGAACAGGTGAGAGCCTCTAGAATAACTTTTAGCATCCGCGAAAAAGTGTGCCCGAAGAGAATGCTGAATATAAATAAATAGAAATATCCGGCGCATCCATCCTTGGGAGATGATTGGCGACGTATTAACGTCGCCAACCGCGATTAGCAATATATATTATGAGATGGTGATATGTTTCTTATGTTATTGCGATTATTGTGAAGAGCGGCACATACCATTGGCGCATGCGCACGGGCACACATCCAGTGTCCCAAGCTGGCGCGAAAGGATAACGGTTAGATCCTGACAAGCATAGATATCGGAGAGTGCGCGAAGTATCCCAAGAATGGTAATCGCGTTAAAACGTCTTGGTCGATTGCAAGAGGAGAAGCTGTCGGATCATGATGCGAGTTTGTATAAGCATACTTGCAGCTAGAACAGTTCGAACAGCTTATTTTAAAACCGCAAATACAGTGGCGCCGAGGTCAGGAACACAAAGCCACCTAAACGGCTTTACAGGGTGCGAGACCCTAAATAGCAACTCCATGACAACATGCAAAGCAACTGCAAGGGTACAGAGTGATACTAGTGCGCGTCGACGATGCGGAAGAAAAATAAATAATAAGAGCTATCGGATATAGAGCAAGATAATATGCCAGACAGCAGAGAAAAAAATGTAGCAATCAGCGTAAAGCAAATCAGATATAACATAATCCACCTAATCCGCTATACATATACAAAAATTATTGTTATGTACACGAGATCGGTCTATCGAGACGTCACGTAGAGGTATAGTCGTAACGGTCTTAATGAGCTAAATACCTATCGAGATTCATCTAGCCAGCCAAACGTCGTCTTTCTCTTCTCCACTCTTAGTGCGTGTCCGACTTCGGGTTGGGGCGTAAACCGATAAATGCAAACGAGTATTTAACATCATATTTAATGAAACTGCGGGCTTTTTACGTACGAAAACCCCAATATGATTACGAGGCACACAGTATAGTGGGGGATATATTTCATGTTAATTTTGACTATACCTGGTGTTTCCATCTAGTAGTTGAGCGTTTTTTTGCATTTCGCGTCCGTCGAAGTGTTCCCGCCACCGACAAAATCGAACCCGCTACCTCGAGGTCAGGAGGGCAACGCCAAGGCTATTGGACTACCGCGGCGAGTTACAAAAATTATATACATAATGTATACATATTTGTGCGAGGAAGGCAGTGCTCGTGGGAGATAAAGTGGCGCTTATCAGAATTAGATATCAGGTTGATAAGGGATCTGACGGCGCTGGACCTCAGGAAAGCCAAGAAGCTTATATGCAAATGTCCAAAAGACGCATTGCGCACGAAGGCTAGCGATAATACCTTTCAGAAATTTCTCAAAGCGAACAACATTTTTTGATTGCAACAAATTGATTCATTTTTGGTGGGAAAGTGGGTCAGTTTTGTTGTTGTCTGATTATTATCGTGAAAAGTCACGTACGTGTGGGCTGCAGTGTTTTTTATGCATGTATGTATGAGAGTGACACATCCTGCCTCGAGCTCGTGTAGGTAGAGTTTTTCGGGTATTTCGCTGCAGGGGTCAGTGTTGCCGTAATTTATTGAAGCATATCACTCAAGTGAGACCAAACCATCGCTAAATTTGTGTTAAATATCGTTGTAAGGTCGCTGAAACTGTAGCTAAATATTTAGTAAATTTTAGTCGAGATCGGCGTTTTTGTACACTGCAAGATACGCTAGCAAGGCATAAGTAACTTACTGAAACGTAAATAGCATTTGTTTATAGTTCCGTGAAGTAAGGATTAAAGAGTGAATTAACCAGTGGGCTTTTACTTTAATATTAAAGTTGCATAACAACAAATGATGACAACTGAAATTTGGCGTGTACCCCCAGATTATGCCGTTGCCAACGCAGCACGGTTGCAAAGTACACAAACAATCTGATTTTTCTACGTCACGCAAGGCCACTTCGTCCCACATTAACCCTGAAGAATGTCCAATTTCTTGGCACTCCTGAAAGCATTTATCAAAATTGTTCAACACGCACAATGTCACTTGTTAACATGGTAATGACGATTACGTCGCCTTTATGCAAGTCAAATATCACGCCTCCACCCTTCGGTCTGTCTGAAAGCCTTTCGCAGTAATGACTTGTCCAAACCCATGCGATATAAGGAAGAAGTCTGTTCAGGCTCTAGTGAACGAGCCCAACCGCTCCTATATGTATCTACGCCTTTCCACACTGCGCTCTGGATCACATGAGCAGCTCTTCGCGGAGTTCAGAGAAGTTCACCATCGCATAGTTGACGAAGAAACCGATAGAAGATATCAGTTGTTGCCTAGTCACTGTGGCATACATAGCAGTGATCCAGCGGACGCAGCTGCCCGATCTGCCCATGACGGTGGCAACTGCGTTGCCATTCCTCTTTCGAAAGCCGACGCAGCGAAAAAACTTGCCGCACTTGCGCGGGACCTAACGTTAGCGCAGTGGAACTCGTCCGAATTCACAAGTGCACGCCTTGATATCTTGGACCCCTAATTTACAACTCCGTATTCCGCCCAATCATCCACAACGCAACTGCACTCTGCTAGTCCGTTTATAGCTTGGAGTAGGATTTTCAAATGCATACTAATTTCTTATCGGAATGGCCAACAGGCCACTTTGTGACTTCTGCGTGTGCAACGAAACGGTCGCGCACCTTTTTTGCGAGTGCCTTCGTTTCAACCCGCAAAGAGCGGTCCCCTCAGCCACCCTAGACAAATTGGACAAGCGCCCAATGACAGAAAACAACACCCTTGGAAACTGGCCTACGCGCACAGCAGCGCGAGCCACTATGAAAGCACTGTTTCGTTACTTAAAAGACAGGGGTCTTTGTAACAAATTCTGACTGTACGCTGTCTGACGTAGGATGGGACGGTGACACTGTGTAATACTAGGAACGTCTTCGCAGACCACGTGACAGTGCCCACAGAAACAGTTCTGCAGTGTCCGTATATGTGTGTGCGTGTGTGTTTTCTTTAATTTCTTTTTCATTCTTTCTTTCTCTCTCATCTATCGTCTCCCTGTGTCCCTCGTCCGGTACAGGGTAACCAACCGGAGATAATCTCTGGTTAACTTCTCTCTTTCCTTTGCATTTCTCTCTCTCTCTCTCTCTCTCTCTCTCTCTCTACGCCTTTCCACAGTCGACCTATTTTATTATTCACCTGCGGCTTTTCAAGTACCACAATAAAATTTGTAACTGGTCTCACGTTGCCGTGAAAGCGAGGAATCAGACCATGGCACAAGCGAAAGCCGCAACACTAACTGCTTATTGGACGAACTTGTGCCCACAAGAACATGTTGCACTCTGGCAGAAAGGTGGTGGCCAACACAGACGTCGATCGTCGAAGTCTGAACCACGCGTCAAGCGCAACGTAAATTGATGACTCGTCGTAGATTGCAGCGTAATCTGCAGCGTGCGTTTCGAAAATGCATAAAACACTGTTCGCGTCGCACATGCAGTCTGATTACAGAAGGTTCAGCGACAACACAGACAACAGTTAGGATTGGCGGCAACATTGGAGAAAGTTGCGACAAGAAAGGCGCGTCTTGCTCTGCGCAAAGCGGTAACCTGAATAAAGGTAAAGAAGTAAGCGCGACAATATACCCCGTGTCCCAGCTGACATTAGCCAAGTTGTTTCAAGAAGAAAAAGAACATTAAAAAAGCACGGTGCAAAATACGCTATGACCGTAGATCTTAAAATCCTATCTTGCACCCTAAGAAGCCAACAAACACTGCCACCAAGGACAACATAGGGGAAATTACTTGTGCTTAATAAATGAAATAAAGAAACGATAAATTAATGGAAATTAAAGTGGATGAAAAAACAACTTGCCGCAGTGGGAACCGAACCCACAACCTTCGCATTTCGCGTGCGATGCTCTACCAATTGAGCTGCCGCGGCGCCGTTTTAGTGTCCTAGTAGAACCGTGGGAGTGTTAGCCAGTGCCACCACTCACAGACCTTGGCGGCGGACGTGGAACGTCGTTTTTGCCGCAGGCGTCACGAGAACGTGATCTTTTAGGGTGAAGGCAATTGGTCAATAAACCCACATATGCTACCTGAAGGCGTCAATGTTGCCGGATTCGAGACCCTCGTTATGTAATAACGAGAAGAAAGGGGGTTAACCGAGGGGCCCGATTTTTATTAGTCATATCATAAAAGCCAACAAACACTGACACCAAGGACAACATAGGGGAAATTACTTGTGCTTAATAAATGAAATAAAGAAACGATAAATTGATGGAAATTAAAGCGGATGAAAAAACCACTTGCCGCAGGTGGGAACCGAACCCACAACCCACTTCGCGAAATGCGAAGGTTGTGGGTTCGGTTCCCACCTGCGGCAAGTTGTGCGATGCTCTACCAATTGAGAAAGCTCAATAGGTAGAGCATCGCACGCGAAGGTTGTGGGTTCGGTTCCCACCTGCGGAAAGTTGTTTCTTCATCCACTTTAATTTCCATTAATTTATCGTTTCTTTATTTCATTTATTAAGCACAAGTAATTTCCCCTATGTTGTCATTAGTGTCAGTGTTTGTTGGCTTCTTATGATATGACTAATAAAAATCGGGCCCCTCGGTTAGCCCCCTTTCTTCTCGTTATCTTGCACTCTGTTGTCTTTAAAACTGCGTTTTCCTGGAAACAGCTTAGCTAGCGTCAACAGGGACACCCTACATAGCAAAAATACACAAAAATGTGCGCTGTCGCTTTTTAAGCGGCAGCGCACATATGGTTGTTTGTGCGCAGAACGCTTGTGAGCAGTGCAATAATGACGAGCAAGCGGGCATGTCACGTTTTCTTTTTGTATTTCGCGGGCATCCCCAGTAAACTGAAGAACACTAATACCTAAAAGATAGAAAGAGAGAAACGGTTTATTCGGACGTTTTGCAGACCGCTCTGCAACTTTCTGATTGGGATATTTTCCCTAGCTTCGTTGCTTTAGAAGTTGTTTAATTAATCTTCATTATTTATCTCATTAAACAAAATACAAGAAATAGCGTGACACACTACATGCAAAAGCGAGTAACATGCATTTGGTCGTGTCGTTCTAAAGTGCATCGGCATATTTTTAAATTCTGGCTAAAGTTAGCTGAGACACCCTGTATACAGTGACTTTTGCTCAGATACATAGATTTATTGGAGACTTATGCGTATATTTAAATATCTTGTTGCTAGGTTCTGTGGATACATGCAGTAAACTTCGTTTACAGTGACACTTCCTTGCCCTTTATCAAGCTTTGTCTTCGCATTGTATCTTCGCATTTCTAATCTATATTTCGCAGAGCTCCTACTTTCTATATCTGATCTCTGTTGCGACAATAATTTTGGTGCAATTACAATAAACGACTGGTGACAGCTGCTCTTGCGCAATAAATTGAAACGAAGGACAGCATGATTGAGATTTTCCCCTGGCCGTTATATATGTACAAATATGTAAACAAGGTTCCTGAATATAAAGGTTTCATTAATATATGTGTCCTCAACTCGTTCATTTCACGGCCTTTACATGTATCATATCAGCGGCATGCACTGCTTTGCCGGTTTAGAACTGATATAGTTCGAAAGTTCGTGTGATATTTTCTTTACTTAAGTAGTTAGAAAAACTTGGAAGCATTGATATCCGTTAATGGCACAGTTTTTGGGACATACGAATATATTCTTCTATGAAATAATACATATTTTACTTGTCTTGACAGTGCGTAGCGTCCAAGAATTCGTTTGCAGCATCTTTGGCAATGGCAATGCATGTTATCCATGTATGTGATCCGTTGACAAATTCTTTAAGGAGCAGGCCATGGCTCCAACGGGAGCCCCCGTCCGAACGAAATTCTGGCTATTCGACTGGTACCCACAAGCGCACTGTAATGCATTAATTAACTGCATGTAAGAACTACAAACTGCCTGTGCAACACTTTTTAAGAAGAGCAGTTTGTCGTTAGGTCGTCGACATTAAAAACAAGCTTTCTGTGCAAGTAAAATACTCTGTTATTGACAAATTATTTGCCACCAACCGCCGCGGTAGCACAGTAGCTGTGGCGTTGCGCTGCTGAGGTCGCGGGTTCGCTTCGGGCCGCGGCAACCTCGTCGCCATAAATCCCCGATGTTCAAGATTAACGCGGCGACCTGCGCTACAGCGGCCCTCTAACAACCTGTGTCGTTTCGGGACTTTAAACCCTGCTGTTTAATTCGTTGCGGACCACACCGTGATTTACTAGAGCAAAGCTTTTCAACAAACCGCACTTCAGCGGCCCACTTGCAGGGCTGCCGCTCCGACGAGCCAGTGGTATCACTCGCCGAATGTTTACACAACTGCGAGTCTAACCAATATGGGCGATCAGCGGACAGCCCTTGCCATCTAACGCCCTATTGGCGAAGCATCAACAGCAGGGTTTACGATCTCGGAAGCCGCCCTCACTCACCGAATATTTACAAAACTGCGAGTCTAACCAATATGGACGATCAGTGGACAACCCTCGCCATCTACCGTCCTATTGGCGAAGCATCAACAGCAGGGTTGGTGATCTCGGGAGCCGCTCTCGTCTTCGGCATTTCTGAGCACTAAAAGTACGCCCTTCGCACTGAAAGCTGACGAAGCACGAACTTCACACGAATGTCAGTCCACTTCGGCTTATTCACAGAAGTAACCCGGAGTGAGCCCGTACTCAATATTTTCGTGTAAGATGAGGTACTGGTATATTGCACCCTTCGTGGTCGAAATATCGCAAGCATGTAAACCTTGCTCTTACGCTAGCAACGTTCCACATTATATGCCGTAGAACGTTCGTGAGTGGGCAGGCCTCCACGTCGTTTCTTTCACTTTATTTTGCCACATGTTACCGCGTCATAATCATTTCAATAGATGGGGCCCTTACCGCTTACGCACAAGAGCTTTTACCGCAGGAATCACACACCGGCCAGCAGGTTACGGAAGCAAACACGTTCTCATTGTGTAATGGAAAAAAAAAAGGAAAAGAAAAAGCAAGCAAGTAAGCAAGCAAGCAAGCAAGCAAGCTAGCTAGCGAACAAGAAAGAAAGAAAGAAAGAAAGAAAGAAAGAAAGAAAGAAAGAAAGAGAGAAAGCAAGCAAGCAAGCAAGCAAGCAAGCAAGCAAGCAAGCAGATGTAGCAAATGAAAGCTGATTGTACAAATGAGACAACGGAAACGGACAAGCGATTTGTATGTTCTGTGTATATCACAAAATGCTGCGAAAAAAGAAAGAAAATAAAGGAGAAAAAAAAAAAAAGTGGAGGTGCGGGGTATCGATCCCCGTACCTCTCGCATGCTAAGCGAGCGCTCTACCATCTGAGCTACACCCCCGACGCCCACCAGCTGCTAAAATGAACAGGAACATTGCCGCTATGTGGACGTTGAGCTCGATGTGATATTTCTAGCTGGTACCAATATTTGATGGTACCGCCGGCCATTATTTAATTTATATTTATTTAGAAATTCAGTTAACCCTCTCTTGAGGGTCATTACAGGTAGAACATTACAGGAGGTAGAACATTCTGCATACAGAATTTAAAACATACGCACACACTTATATGCATATATGTAGAAAATAAGTAATAGAACCAAACAACAAGACTATAGCTGAAGCTCGAACTAATCGTCAGAATTAATGACATAAATGCACATCAAGTACACGCATGAATTCAGAAACATCATTAATATTGAGCACATAATTTGGAAGGCCGTTTCCTGCCTCAATTGCATCAGGAAAAAAAGAATACCGATACACATTCGTTCGAGCGAAGGCTGAAGCACTCGCGTATGATTCGCCCTCTCACTTTGTTTCCCAGGCAATAGTAGTCGTTTTTTGTTAATACTAAAATCGCCTTTCATTAAATGAAAAAGAAACTTAATCCTACTTTTAAGCCTGCATTTGTTTAGCGATTCTAAATCCCACAATCTTAACATAGCTGTAACTGAGTCATCCTTTGTCTACTTTGAACATATAAAACAGGTCGCAAGACGTTGTAGTCTTTCTAGCTTATTTTTCAATATTTTCTGATGAGGACTTCAGACAACACTGGCATATTCAAGTATCGGTCGTATAAACGTCTTAAAAGCAATAACTTTTACGTCCCTACTTGCTCCCGGCAGTTTTTTCCTTATGAAGTATAGCATCCGTGACGCTTTGGAGCATACATTATCAATGTATGTATGCCACTTTAAGTTATGCGTAATTGAAACACCAAGGTATACTTTAAAGTATCTACTGTTAACAAGGCGTGATTGCCGATGTGATATTCAAATGGAATTATCTTTTTCTTTTTAGAAATGTGAGTAATTGTTGACTTTGAGTCGTTTATTTCCATGCCCAAGTTTGACACCGCAAGTGTAACGCCTGTAAACACTGGTTAATTTTTAGCTGATCATCCCCATTAGCTGTTTGTGCGTAAATTAAACAATCGTCTGGAAACAGTTTCATGCAGCTTTACAGGAGGCTTCGCTATCTCTCCAATATCATTAATGTATATCAAAAAAATAATAACGCCAGAGAACTGAGCCCTGCGGCACTCCTGAAAATACTTCTAGTGAACCAGACATGACATCTTCTATTTTCACGTATTGCTTCCTATTCTTCAGGTAAGCTTCGATCCAACGCAGCACAGATTGACTAAGTCCAGCAAAACGGAGTTTAATCATCAATCTATTGTGAGGCACCTTATCGAAAGCGTTAGCAAAATCTACACATATGACATCAAGTTGTCAGTGCAAGCCCAAAGCAGTCGCAATGTCATGAATCGTGTCAATAAGCTGCGTTGTAGTTGAAACACCGCTCCTGAAAGCATGCTGATAAAAATAAAAATAATTCTTGCTTTCCACAAACGCGATAATGTGATTGGCTAGGACGTGTTCTAATGTTTTCCAGCAAACGGATGTAAGTGAAACCGGTCGGTTATTATTTGCGGAGAATCGATCACCACTTTTAAACACATGGAATAATGAAAGGTTTGCTCCAGTCACATGGTATCCAATTAGTACAAAGGTATTTCGGGAAAATAATTTTCAAGTAGCACGATAACCACTCTGCATAACGCTTCAAAATGGGTGCGTAATTCATAGGGCCCACTCACCTTTTTTGAATCAAGAGACAGAAGTTGCTGAAATACTCCTTCTTGGCTGATAATAATGTCTCCAATCGGTTCAGATAAGTAGTATGCCGTACCCACGCCTCTCTGGTTGCTCTTGCATCGCGTGAAAACTGAGCGAAAAAAAAAAAAAGAAAACAGTTCAGGCTGTCTGCAATGTCCGCGTTTTGGCTGAAAATTTCATTACCACATTTTAGCTCCATAATTTTGTCCCGCCTATCAGCCATATAAAGGCAAAACTTTCTAGGCGTATGTTTAAGAAAAGTGCTGGGCTTGTGATTAAAAAACATAGTGCTTATATTCTAACAGCGCATCCTTCAGTTCCCTTCGTGCACGTGCTATTTCCGTTGAGTGATACTTCCTTTTACGCAGTCTATTTAATTTCCGCTTCTGGTGAACAATGAATAGCTCACGTTATCCAGCGATTACGCTTCTTTTTTTTCTTCACTCTGCTAGGAATGAATTCGTGAAGGCAATCTTTGATTATACATTTGAAGAGCTGCCATAATTCTTCTTCAATTTCCTGCTCGGATATATGCCTGAAATTGGCTAAATGAATACTCTAGTGTGTCGAGAACGGAAGTGTCATCTGCGTTCGCGTAATCCTTCACCTGTACAGTCTTATAATATCTAATTCGCGGCACACGTAATGGAATTGTAACAGAAACCATTTTGTGATTATCATCAACATCTCATAATCATCGATTTTATTTGATAGGAACACCGAGTTCAATACCGACCTAGACGAAGACGTTACTCTTGTATATTCGCTTACTATTTGCTTTAGGTTTTGAGCAAACATCATTTCCAACAAATTTTCCCCACAGTCAGCCTCAGCGTGACCTGGCCAGAAAGCATCCCAATTAATCCTGTGGTCGATTAAGTATCCGGTCAGTATAAGCCTGGTGCTGCCATTCACATGGCCACAAAGAAAAATAGTCAATTCGTCCAGAAACTCAGGTGCTGTAGCGGGAGGGGGGGCGGGAGGGGGGGAGAGTCTGTACACGACCCCAAGAAGGTATACAGTGTTTGAAACGTTTAATTTACACCCCACTGTTTCTGGGAGATTACTCTCAACTGCTGAGGCCACAATAGAATTTTTCACAATTATAGCTACTCTGCCCCCTCGTGAGTCCCTGTACGATCTAAACATCTTGTAGCCTTCCGGCAGGACGCAGTCATCGGTCACACCATTTTGCAGCCACGTTTTGGTTATGGCCACCACATGTGGGCTTCTCGAAAGCAAGACATATCCATGTTCGGTTCCTTACAGTGCTTCTTGCACTCAATAAAGGAAGCCGGAGCTATGCCCGAGGTGAGGACTCCGGTGTTCCCAGCGCGACACACGAGGTGTTATTCTCCTGCGTATACTGCGCAAGGTGGCGGCAGCAGCCAAGGCGGCATTCACCTGTTGTCTGTTATCGTTGTGGCCCCGGCACAAATATCGTTCGTCTTGGTTGATATCCCACCCATATCAGCGACCATATATTCTGATTTTATCATGCGCCAGCTTAACCTTAGCACCGTTAGCCCTTTCTGTAGCTGAACTTTTCCATAGCTTGCGCCTTATTTCTACTGTTCCTCTGGCATAGTCATGACTAATGGTTATGGATGTCCCTTTCAGTTTCTTGCAGTTTTGTAGAACATTTCCTCTCTCGCGATAATGATAAAACTTCATAATTATGGGCCTAGCCTAGTCCTTTCTGGTTTTTCTTTGCCAAGTCGGTGAAGATTTTTCAATCGTTTCGACTTCCACTCCAATTGTTCCTTTCAAACAATTTATCTACTATGGCTTTCTTTAGCTGAATCACTGAGGCCCCTTCGCTTTTAGGAACGCCGAAAAACCAAAAGATCATTGCGCCGACGTTGGTTTTCGTAGTCTGCAAGCTTTCCGGCTTGTTGCTGCACAATATGTTCTAGATTTTTTATTCGTTTGTTCATTTCCTGGATTACTGTAAGATATTCGCTTAATCATTCCGTACGGCTGCTGAATTCAGCGATTTCTTCCTTAACAGTATCTATTTTACGATCTGATGCAGTTTGATTGTCTAGAATTGCTTGCAGCATTTGAGCATTCGTTGGCTCAGGGCTTTCCTCAGTGTCCTCAGACAAGAGAAGCGAAATCACAGAACAACGTTGGCATAGAATAATGAAACATCTCCCAGGGCATGTCACTACTAACAAAAATTGGGCATCACTTTTAAAACAAACGAAATTCGGACAGCAACCGACTTGCATAGGGATAAGCAATGTTGTTCGACAGACGCGTGCATGCCATGCCCTGTGAAGAAATTGTTGTAGCGCTGCTCCTTTAGTATATCCACCGTTGATGACGTCACACGCTGAGATCGACGACCCTCCAGTAGATAGCTCGCTGTCATGTCGATCTGTCTATATTCCAGAAAGAAAGCCGCTTCAAAGCAGCACGCTGTCGCAAAGGTCCACAGCAGAACCTGCACAGGCATAAGAGGAGCCTCAGCCATGTTGTACGACAAATGCGTGCCGTGCCCTTGCGGCACACTGATACGATATTTAAACTAGAGAGCATCTTACACTGAAACAACAATAAACAGGTCAACATCGAGTTCGCTTCGTCCATCCTTATCCACATTGGCATGCTGCGGCACGACTCATCGCCGCCCAGCCAGCGCGGCTAGGCGGCGAACGCCGTTTCAAGAACAACCGCCGACATTCACACGATGCATTCGTTTTATGCCCGTGCTTCACCATAACTTCGAACAAACAACAAGACGTGCTGACATTCCTACGTCTACAGCCTGTTTCAGTGGTTCCGTGCAGCAGAGCCAAGGCTACGGAACCCGCTAGCGCACATTCTTGCCAAGATGTAGCGCCACAGTTTGTAACTGGTTGGACGACTAAATGAGCTTTACAAGGGGTCTTGTCGGCAGTAGGCGTTTACTTGGAAGCTTCCCTGCAGGTCACAGGGCGGTTTATTGGGTGATTTCGCTTCGTTATTTATTAAATTGTTCTCTATTATTATTGACCCTCTATGATACTGAAAACAGTTCTCCACTTGTTCGCATGAAAAAGTGCGGACAACAACAACGACAACGACGACGACGATGACTACAACAACTACTAGAACAACTACAACTACAACAACAACTATAACTACAACAACAACGACGACGACCGACGCCTACAACTACAACTACAACTGGCTGCTCAAAGGCTCTCTGGAAGAAGCTGAACTCAGTGTTACAATATAATGTTAAAAGCCAATCAGTTCGCGAAATAAAATACAATGTCACCGAGTTGTAATAGCTGAAATATCACTCTACTACATATAATACGCGAAATTTTGAAACACGGGCAATAGATACTTGTAGGACAACATATGGCTTACAAATGTTAAAAAACCGGCTGCCAAGGTTATTGAACACACTGCAGAAACAAAATATAGAGCCCGACAAGATTACTTTTGCGGACCTTCGAAAATACTTTAGTGCGTAGAAGAAGAAAACAAAAAGGGAAACAAGAATAGTATAGTTAGTGTATAATTTTGCTGCACTTTCACTGCGGAGTTATCTGCGCTTTCTGCGGTTCATTTTGTGTGCGCTGGTCTCTGGTGGCGTTCTTGTAGGATAAACAGTGCCTTGAAAGGTGAATGTTTGTACTTCATAACCTGTAATTTGTATGACGATGTCTGAATATGGAATGAGTTTTACCTTTTTGTATGCATGGATTTCAGTGAGTGCTGACTATAACTCATATATATTATATAATTTACTGAGTGCTACGTGAAGTTGCCAATGCGGGGGCCTGCGGCCTTGTCAAGCTGCAATGCGACAGCTTTTTCTGTAGGCCTCCGGCATCGTGTATATCGGATGCAAATAAAGTCATCATCATCATCATAATCATCATCATCATCATCATCATCCATTATTACCATTATTACTACTACCACTACCATTATTACCATTATTAATATTACTACTGCTACCACCATTATTACTACTACCACCATTATTACCATTATTACTACTACCACCATTATTACCATTATTCTTACTACTACTACCACCATTATTACTATTATTACTACTATACCACCATTATTACTATTATTACTACTATACCACCATTATTACCACTATTACTACTATACCACCATTATTACCACTATTACTACTACTACTACCACCATTATTACCAGTATTACTACTATTACTACTACCACCATTATTACTACTACTACTACTACCATTATTACCATTATTACTACTATTACTACTACCACCATTATTACCATTATTACTACAACAACAACTACTCGCAACGTTGCCGTAGACACATTCATTTGCATTTTAAAAGTACACAAAATAATTTATTTTACAGTGGATAAATTTGCACATGTAGTCGGCAAAGCCACAACACCACGGAATACTCCCTCCTGGGTTGTGCTTCGTCCTTCGCAAAAATGGCGTCCGCAGAACTGCATGTGTGGTATCATCCCAAGCAGCTCTCTTACTCGAAAGGAACGAATAAGTTGTTTAATATGCTTGGAACAGTGGTGAAGGAGCGCGCACTGTAGTTACCTTTTTTTTTTCATTTAGCGGCCAGCGAATGGAATCGACTTCAAGGACATATTGAGGAAAATACTATAGGACATTTTCGTAGCTGCGATCCAAGATGCTGCGATGAACAATATACTGTAAAAAATGAAAAAAAAAATGTTAATGAAAAGAAGGGGCCATTCTATCATTCATGCGGTAATCAATTCTGAGTAACTATTTCCTTCATCTTTTCTCTTCATATCGTGCTTGATATTTGAACGGCTATATGTGCATACATTTGTCCTTGCTTACTTCGACTGTTCGAAAAAAAGATAATTCCGTTTACGTTCGTGTTACATGGTCTTTTATATTGCACATTTTTGAGTAATATATAAGTGTATATTATTAAGTTCCATCTATTAAGTATCATTATATTATGTTGTAGTGTACTATCATTAGATTAGTATTGGTAATTCTATTCCCTTCTGTGCAGTGCACTGAAAAGGGGTCATTAGGGAAAATAAATGAAAAAAAAAGGTAGGCCGACCCTAATCTTAGGTGTCTCTTAGTGGCACTCGCCCCTCGGCATTGGTGTTCTTGAGGTTAACTTTAGGCGAACGCAACGCACGAACCAAAATCGGAGGCAACTGTTTTTCATTACCATGCCGGTTAAACGGCATGCCATCTTCTTGTATGTGACCTCATAAGTGACTTGATTACTTCCGCTTTCTACTTCCGGGTTTCCAGGGATTTCGCCAAAGTCGTGCCCACGTGGCGGGTCTCTAAAGTCTACGATTCTGTGCTTTGGTGTGCGGCAATCACTGATTTCGAGTTACTTCTAATTATTCCATACTTCAGTAACCAAACTTCTAACTAAACTTATGCTCTCAGATCCTATCTCTAATGAAATCCACGAATTTTGTATTGTACTGTTTTTAATTTTTTTTTTCTGGTTTATTTCTAATTTAGTCCCCGGTAGTCTCAGTGATTTCTAGTTCTAATTATTCCAGACACGTCAGTAGCTGAACTTGTAAATAAACTTATGGTCTGATATTACAGCTATAATGAAATATTTTGTACTGTACTATATTTTTTTTCTGTTTTATCTTGAATTTACTCCCCCGTGACCTCAGGAGGTGAACCAGAAGGGCTGCGCAAGAAACAAGAGTGTCGCACAATGCTCGTGCCAAAAAAGAAAAAAAAAACGAGAAAAAGAGCTTAGAACGACAGAAAGCTGAGCTAGTTGGTAAGGATTCATTATGCAAAATAGAAGTGAGGCGTGCAGACAGGACGCAAGAGTAGAGAAGTTCGTGTTGTCCACTTCTCTACTCTTGTGTCCTGTCTGCACGCCTAACTTCTATTTTGCATAATGAGAAAAAGAGAGTGAGGCGCCATGCACGGCTTATATGGGCGCGTCGAAATTAGTGCGTCCAAAAGGCTCTGTCGCGCCCTCTGAAGCTATTAAATGCGTTACCCCCTCCGCCTAATCTTCCTAACAAAATAATGGCATAAAATTGTTATCCCGCCTTTCTTTTCATATTGTTATAAGATTTTCTCGTTCTTTTTACGTATTTTTCGATATATAGCCAAGTAACCATACCGAAATGTTACATACAACGGTTTGGACCATGAAATGCGATATTGCTGAGAAATTTGATAAGAACAATGCGGCCGTAAGCGCGATACTTAAAAGAAAGCTTTTTATAGAAAAAACAAAGTCGCTGTACAGTCACACTACGGAGTACTAGTGTTTCCGAATGTATTCCGCACTATACAGGGTGTCCCACATAATTTGAGCCAAGAAATTAAAAATGAAAGGCGCGTCGGTGGCGAATTAAACTGCACTCACACTATTCGCAATAGCCTATAGTAACTCAGACATTTTTTTTGTTTTGGCCATGACTCACTAATTAATGAAGTTTAATTTCCCGACTTTTTAATTATTGGCTGAGGACCCCAATTATGATGTGAATACTTGTAGAGCACCTTCAGAAACCACTGATTGAGTTTTTTCCTTTACGATACGTATCACGTAGTCCTTTTTCTCCGAGTTGCAAAGAAAGCCCGCGAAATATCAAAAAAGCCACGTGACGGAGGATTTGCGCAGTGGTATTGTGCTGCTCCCAAGCGTGCGCTCGGTGAACAAGGTCGGCTGCATCGTGACTGGCAACGAGGGAGCAGCAGCGCGTTCTTCATCTCATCGGCAGCGCCAGCCGCTCGCAATTTCACCGTCATCCGACGCGAGCCATAGCCTCCGAGATTTACTCCCGCGCGCGTTTCTATCGCACCGTAGTGGATCTCGGAGGCCATGCGGGAGCCGACCTTGTTCACCGTACGCACGCTTGAGAGCAGCAGGATACCACTGCGCAAGCGCTCCGTCACGTGGCTTTTGTCATATTTCGCGGGCGTTCTATGCAAGCCGGAAAAAAGGTTATTGTACTTTGAAAGGCAGAAAATGCTCTTCTTCTATCACCGTTAAATCTACAGCTATGCTTTCTTTAGTTTTTTATATTCAGTAACATGTTGTAAGACTGGTTGACGACTTTAGGTGGCGTCGGCTACTCCTACGGTGACTTGGCAAACAAAAATGTTATGTCAAAATGTGCCTATAAGCACTGAATGCAGCCAGACAGCATGAACACAATGTTGCGTCCTTAAGTTATTGCTAGACTTCGAGAAATATGTGTAGTGCTTTGAATCATAATCCTCCTTAGCATTTCAGACCGTTCGCTTAAGTGCAGTATCTATATATGTATAATCGGCCCAATTAATTGGTTATATAAAAGTTCTTTCCATGCAACTTTTCGACGTCTAAAACCTTGGTCGTAGTCAGAATTCCACCACAGACAATATGATCCACCTTTTAGTAGATGGCACAACAAATTGATCCTTTTTTGATGATTTTTTTTTTCAGAATTCAACACACGTTCATTGCTTTAATATCCCTCTCAATGCCCTCCTGTACGTTTAAATTTTATTTTAGCGCATTTTAAAATTTTGTATAGTTAACAAAAGTCCACACATCACTATCTAAACTAGTCATCGGGTTAATCAGTTCAAAAATTATAGAGGTGATCACTGTTAAAACTGGAGTCAACAGTTTTCCAGGTGGCGACAGAAATGCTCGAGGTAGCAAACGTAAGATCTAGGGCAGATCGCGACTGACCTTGAACAAAAGTGTGTACTCTCGAATTGAAACAAAACAAATGATTTGATAAAACCAAATCTCACAAGCGTTTGCCTCAAGTGTACGTTCGGAAACCCCGAGATACATGATGAAAATTAAAATCGCCTGCTTGTATGACGTTCTTCTGACTGCAAGCAATAGAGGTATCGAGATACCGGTTGTCTTGCACTCCAGCGGGGAAGTGCGTGTTAAATATTGGACAAGGTGTGAAACCAGGAATTGTTATAGCCAATACTAATATTTCAGTCTAGTGACATTATCTCGTATGCTATAGTAACTTTATGGTAGATCTTTGCTGATAAAATAAAAATCTATACCGCCGCTTTGCGAAAGACGATCCAATTGAAAACATTGAAAATTTTTTAGATGAAAAGTCTGACCAGCAGCAAGGCCAAGTTTCTTGTAATATAATAATACCTGGAGAATATTTAGAAGCAAGATATAATAAACCTGTTGAGCGTAAAGTAAGGAACGACAGTTCCACTGAATTACTGTGACACTTTCTATGGTGAATAAATCAGAGCAGCAGACCGCTTGGTCTAAAACGCTCTCTTTCAATAAGTCCTTCTTAGTAGGAATCTCTCCTACGTACTTTTTTGGCTTGGAATTGTTGGAAGACCTAGACTTTTTCTCTATCGGTGGCCTTGTTCGTTTAAGAGATGGGAGGTCCATTTCTACATCTTCATTTTCCATTCCTTCTCTGTCGGAGAGACAGATGTGGTCGACTTTCTGAGATGTTGATGGCTTTGATAAATCGTTATTTGTCAATGGCTGCTCTGGTAACACTTCACTAGGTGAATTCCGCGGGGCACTCGGCACATGATCCTCAATGTTGGCCTTATTAATTACTTGTAACCAGGGAGCTATTCGTGAAGACATCACCTGAACAAGGGAGTCGGTGAGATTGGTCACTCATTTTTCCTACGTCTTTTCTACGGAAGCTGCAACAGCTTGAGAAATTGAATTTTCCATATACAGTGCTTGACGGGCTGTTATACCCGCATTATACCCGTTATACCCTTGAATTCTGCTCTGAATTTCTTCAATGACCTCGCGAGGAGAGCATCGACATCTATCAATCATTTCAAGAATTTGCCTTTCTTTTGACCTTGCAGGGCAAGTAGGCTCATCTGCAGGGTGAATACCATTGCAAAGGCAGCAGGATTCATTACGTGAAGAAAGGTCATTTGAATTATGGCGTTCTCTACAAATCCGACATCGTGTGTTGGACCTGTAACCTTTTATGGAGTGCCCAAAACGCCAGCATTTTAGACAGTGAAGGACACGGGGTGATAGAGGCTCAACTCTGTACATAAGTGGCGATGTCTTGATTTCCGATGAGGGGTTCATTCCAGCAAATGTATGCCCACTGTTTCTGTGGGGATGCGGTGATCATCAACGACAAGGCTGCAACTATACACAGAAATCACGCCTGCCGCAGAAAACATTTCCAAAATTTCTCCGGGGCTTAGGCTTCTCTCGACACCGCAGAGTAGGCCTTTGGTACATGCGAGGTGATGAGGAATGAAACTGCATACCGGATGTGTCTCAAAGACATCGCGCTTCAGTAAATCTTGAACGCAAGCCTGGTCTGACGAACAGCAAAGAATGCACCTTCGTCCAAACTGTCGAACCTCGGTGATTTGTGGAAAATTGGCCGAAACCATCCGGAGTTCGGCTTGAATTGCCTTGGGATTCTTCATGCGAATCACTTCGCCATCACTCGGGACTAAAGCCACAGGTACGCTGCTAGTCCCATTGCGTAAAAAAAGCTCCAGGGTCAGGTCAGGGGGAGGAACAGAAGCCGACCAGGAGGAAGCTTAGCGGTGAGAGATATATCGCAGATCAGTAGGAAATTACTCTAACAAGTAACAGATATTGGAACAAAAGGTCAAAATCAATTAGGTAAAAACAAAGAACAAAAGGAAACCGCCAGCTACTTGACCAGAACCAGAGACACTGCGAAAGACCCCCGCACAGTTCTGCTTCCTATCCTAGTAGTGTCCCGACTAAGGTCCCAAAGACGAAAACAACTTGTATCGATGCTGTGGGCAGCACCCACTTGTAAGTTGTATTTTCACGAATAGCATTCATGATATATATAGATATCAAAAGAAAGAACATAAGTCGTAAATAAACTTGAGAAACAGGTCGAGCAAGAATTGTCGGACAGCGAGTTGTTCAAGTTGTGTTACACCGATAATTGTCCAACTTAAATTACATTATGGGGTTTTACCTGCCAAAACCACGATCTTGTTATGAACCGTAGTGGTGGACTTCGCAAATATGGACCACTTGGAGTCCTTTAACGTGCACTTAAATATAGGTACACGGGTGTTTTCGGATTTCGCTCCCATTGAAATGCAGCCGCCGTGGCCGGGATTCGATCCCACGACCTCGAGCTTAGCAGCCCGACGCCATAGCCACTTACCAAGCACGGCGGGTGATAATCGTCCAGGCACGCCTACCATTATCGCCAAGATACAGTTAAATGAGAAAGTGGTCCTCGTGGAACTACACAGGAGCGGTTGGTTTCATTATGTCGGAGGCGGGTCATGTGCAGAAAACATAGATCCAACAAATTCAGCTGTCTGAGCGGCCGTTGCCGTTCTCAATACTTTATTTTCCATCCACTTAATGCACGCATCTACTCCTGAAAGGGGCGTTTTCTCTCCTTTCTCGGCAAAACCCAGATGCACCCTTTGCTAGAGGTTTTCGCATAAATGGCCTAATTGTTTCTAAGAACGAAACTGCGGACATGGTCGTCCTTGCTGAAACCAAGGCTGCCAAGCGCCATGGTCGAGAAAACTGAAAGTGTGAAATGGTCTGCTGAAACATTTTCCTAAGGCTAACATCACGGATGCGAATGTCAACCTTGTAAAATACAATGGTGTGCGAGTTATTATCGAAGGAATAATTGATGTTGAAGTGAAATACTATGGTCAGTGCTTGCATTTGGCTCGAGTAATCACGAAAAAGATTGTGAGTGGAAGAATGCCTACTTGGTTTGGCCACGATTGGCCCAGTACGATTAAGAGAGAGCCAATGATAAATGAAAGGTACGGAGGTTAACCAAGATTGAGCCCGGTTGGCTACCCTAAACGGGGGAAAGGGAAAAGGGGACGGAAGTATTAGAAGAAGTAAGATAAAAATTCTGGTGCAACCTTATGCCGTGTTCCCTAAGGCATACGTCTCAAGCCTGTCATATCATTAGTTTATAGTTTCGCCCGTAATGACGACGTCATCTAAGTAGCAGGCGATGCTGGGCAGCCCGTGCAGGACCTGGTACATAACGTCCTGGAACACTGCCGCGCGACTGGCCGCTCGGGGCACTTTGCATGCATTCGCGGGCTTCTTTCACGCTCGCAAAAACTTTTTATGCAGCACGTATTGACCAATGGAAAGCTGTATCGGGAGTTTTTCGCGTTGCTCTACACTTTTCTAATCGACACTTTTCATCAACTTATAATACTTGAGAAGTTTATTAATTAATACTAATTATGCAATTAGGCGGAATGCAAGAAATAATCTGAGTATTTACAAGCGACGGCAAACAACATTAGCTTAATTCTATCCAGCTACGAGACGTTTGCGTATATTTAAGTCTTAGAGAATGATAGCTGGGACACCCTGTGTATGAACGAGAAGAAAGGAAACAGAGGGGCCCGATTTTTATGTTATAAGAAGCTAACAAACAATGACAGCAATGACAGCATAGGGAAAGTTATCTGGAGTCCTTAGTTGAGTTAAACAAATTATAAATAAATCGAAGTGAATGTGGATGAAAATGCAACTGGCCACAGGTAGAATACGAACCCACGTCTTCGCATTACGCGTGTGATGCTCTTACCAATTAGGTACCTCAGCGCCGTTTCCCCATCCACTTTCTGGAGCATTTCTGTGAACGCCACCACTCACGGCCTTGGCGGTGGTTGTGGAACATCCTTTCTACCACAGGCGTCACGATCGAGTACCTGATCTTTTTGGGTGAAGGCAACTGGTCAATATGCCCCTCCCCCCCCCCCCCTCCGACTGCGTCGAGTAAAACGATTTTATTTATTTACTGGCGACCTAAGTGTACAGTGTTAATCGTTTTGGTAAAAAATAAGCGCTCTTCGACGAGCTCGGATTGGATCGCAAGCGCCATCAGTCGCTGCGTCCGCCGAGCTAGGCCTATACCGGCCCTATCGCTGGCTGTCAGCGAAGCCGTCACCGGACAAGGCGCTGCGGTGAAGTGCTTTGACATTCACACAGGCATAATTTTGTTGACAGTGTTGGCGTAAAGCGAAGCAGTGCTGTGAAAAGTTGTTTATATGGCGTTCCTCGACGTGGATATGAAGTTATCCGAGCGTACAAGCTGGGGCGCTGGATGTGGGCTGAGCTTACGTGCCGTTCGCGTGTGATGGTCTACCAATTGAGCTACCATGGCGCCGTCTTCCCATCCACTTTCCTGGCTATTTATGTGTTACTACTAGAACTAGCCCTGGGAGTGCTAGCCAGCGCCACCACTCATAAACCTTGTTTCTGAGTGGTGGCGCTGAGCCGCGAACAGTCTACGAAAATATGCTGCATACTACTGGAAAAATGACTTCGTGGATCTGTGACTGTGTTGTAACAACATGGTGAATATGTCGTATGGAGGGCCACCAGAGTTCTTAAAGGGTATATACCATATTGAATACGGTATAATTTTCATGTTTACTAAAGTGCTTTGCAGGATGTACCAAAAGAATCCCGCGTTTATGCTGCCTTGAAAACAATGGTCAATAGTTTCAGGTCTCGGACACAGACGGTAGTTGATTGACCATGGCACAAAGCATCCTATTTTCTCCAACCACGCTTTAACAAGTTGGGTAGCTGAATACAATTTAAATAAAAAGAATTGTACTTCAGGAGGAACGCACATTCGGCGTATATATCTTACCATATCTTGATTATCGCATTTCAAATAAAGGAGAAGAAAGAGGGGGGGTTAACCCGGGGGCCCTATTTTTATTAGTCATATCTTATATTTCAAATAAAGGGCGCACTATAAGGAAACTGGAAAAAGGCTATCTAGTAGTGCAGCAGAAAGTAACTTACGCCAACGGGAATCACTGAAGACATACTGCATGCTGAAGCGTACGTTTAGCAAAATAAAAGCTGGACGATTTTCTTGAGGGGAACCTAAAGTTCCTCTGGTACTTCCCCGAAAATTAGTGTTACAACTATGTGCGGAATATAATTAACTACAGTCGCAGCTGCAGCATTTCACCCACGGAGGGCGGTCTATCATCACCCAAAAACGATAATCGGGAAAAAAGTTTTCTCACGAAAAGCCTAGCCAACACAAGGCCTCCACGTTCGATGGGAGCAAAGAGGTTGTCCCGCCGGATAAACTCGCAATGTGAACTGCAAATAAATGCAGCCAAAACGGGGTGCAGTGCTTAAAGCAGTGTGAACGCAGTACCGCTACAGCTAAACCCCACCGGTCGACAGAGGTCGTAGAAGTACAACAGAGAGCAAATGTGTGGCCGGAGCGGCAGATGCCAATATTTAATCGCGCTGATGTCCGCAACACGTTTCTTGTCACCCGTTTGATGTGTGCGCTGCATGTATTGCACTGTTCTCGGATTCCTCTCGAGGCATTGCGCTCTTGCGCAGCAACGGGGCAAAGCTTTCTGCAGCGCACAGACTCCGAAAGCAGTGGCGTCTGTGCATGTAAGTCGGAGTCCAGAACGAGCGATACTGCAGTGGACAATGAATACATTATGTGTATCGCGTAGAAATTGTTCTTGACAAGATGGCGACGTGTTTATGTGCACTTCGTCGTCGTCGTGCGTGGGTTGCATAATGGAAGCGTACACGACAATGATGACGAAAAGTCTGAAAGGTGGCACGTCTCCACAATAGAGGCTGCGCCGAGAACGAGATAATTGGTTAAAGACAACCTCGAAAGCATCGACTGCGTCAGTGCCAGCAACGAGGTCGCCGCGAAAGCGCCACATGGTTCACACAGTATAGTTCACAGGATTCACGGTCGCCGAGGGCCTTGTGTAACAGCACTACAAGTGTGCAAGAAATTTGAAATTACTCAGCCAGAAAAGGTTAGAAGGCTTTAACACATTAACTGCCTCCTCACATGCGGCCTGTATATTGATTACACAAGAACTACATAAAAAAGGGTACGTCGAGACTTCAATTTCGAAGATCATCTCAAGTGCCATGCTGCGGTCATGTCGGACACGTATCTACTTGCACGTTGTCTCACTGAATATGGAATTGCACGCAGTTCGTATTCCACAACATGCCTTACTCTGTCATACTGAAAGGAAGTTGCAAAGAAGAAAAAAAATTGAAAAAGTATTTATCTAATGCGTACTAATCTGTCATTCAACTGAAGGGCCATGCTATGCAAGAACGTGAACGCGTCATGGTTGAAAATGTTGCCTTGAATTGGAAGGATGTTGTAGCGAAGACAAGCCCGCTCATTTTCTTTTCGATTCCTTATGTCGAAATTGCGCAATAGCTTTCGCGCTAACTGAACTTTTGGAAAGAAGGCCTCTTTCGGCCAAACTTTCGGCGTACCGACATTTTCTATAACTTAGGTACATTGCTGAGGACCTTCATTTTATATTTGAAGTTTAAAAATTGCACAATGGCGGGCCACTGATGACAAGGGCGCCGTTGGATAATGCGATGGGCACGCTCTATGTGCCATACTTCCAAGTTAAGGCTGCCGTAAAAGAAATCCTTCACAATTTCTTCACACTCGGCGTACATTTCATGGTCAACTTGCGGAAGACCTTTAATAATAGGATTATTTCTTCTCGTATATTTGTTCATGTCTACCACGACGTCAGTATGCGTTATAGTGTATGGCATTATCCGTTTAGAAATTTATCCCAGGGCTGCTGTGGTGACTAAAGCACAAATAATACAGAGTCGCGACGCTCAGCTTCATGAGATAGAATTTGGTTTATTTCAAATACATATTTAACTGCCGATCTGTTCAGTGAACTAAAGTGACTTGGTCTTTTCCTCGGAGGATGTTTAGTTGACTCGGTTTGATCGGACGTCAGTGATGGCCTGGTCGACGAGAACTGAAAATGAAAAAGGAACAAAAATGTTTCAGAACTTTTTTTTTGCACAGCGCAGCAATAGGCGGTGAAAGTATGCAATTGAGAGCAGAGAGACGCAGCTATTATCAGCTGTGCGTGGATCAAATTTTGAATGTCCTGAAGTGTTTTCCAATTATAGCCACTTTAAGATGTTGCCTTCACTATTCATCGTTGTAAAACAAGTGCGTTCCTACTCTTGACTGGGTGCCTTTTCATTCACTCCCATTTAACTATTCATACTAATTCTTCATGTATACTCCTGGCTTACTGTGCTGGGTTGTTAACATCATTGAAATTTGTGAATTCAGGCTATTTTTTATCGTGTACATGACATACGTGCACTAGTAGAGTAGAACATGTGCCCATTTCATACTGAATTAGCCTTATTGAGCCGTAACTGCCAAAAGAGGCCACACTATGTAGGCAACGTCATGACGTACCTGGGCCGCGCTCGGTCTTGGCCACGACGTCGGTCTTGTGCACTTCGGTGTTTGTGTGAACTGGCACTGGCTGCGCAACAGGGTATGGGACTGGTTGAGGAATTGGCCGTTGGACTGGGTATGGCTGTGGGACTGGGTATGGTACTGGGTACGGGACGTCCTGTGGAACCGGGACTGGCACAGGCACGATGCGTTCGCGCAGGAGGCCATAGTAGACAGCTTGTACCATGGGGTGGCCAGTTACGGGGTCAGAGGTTGTGCGGATGTCAACGGGGTGTGGTAGGAATTGTCCCCTGCGCTCCACGGCGCCAAGACCGGGTGGTGGTGGGAATCGACCGAAGATGCCAAACGAACGGGGACCCAGGAGGTTCAGTGAGGTAGCTCCATAGAAAGAAGGATAGGCTCCTCTTCCGAAGAGGCTGGCAACACTACCATAGCCAAGGCCGGGGGCGGATCCGAACATTCCACCGAAAGATCCACCATAGCTTCCGGGGTAGGAACCATAAAGGCCACCTAGGGATCCACCATAGCTTCCGGGGTAGGATCCGTAGAGACCACCCAGAGATCCGCCGAAGCTACCGGGGTAGGATCCGTAGAGACCACCCAGAGATCCGCCGAAGCTACCGGGGTAGGATCCGTAGAGACCACCCAGAGATCCGCCGAAGCTGCCAGGGTAGGATCCGAAGAGGCCACCCAGAGATCCACCGAAGCTGCGGGGGTAGGAACCGAAGAGGCCACCTAGAGATCCGCCGAAGCTGCCGGGGTAGGATCCGAAGAGGCCACCCAGAGATCCTCCGAAGCGGATGGGGTAGGAGCCGAAGAGACCGCCGAGAGATCCGCCGAAGCTGCCAGGGTAGGAACCGAAGAGACCGCCTAGAGATCCGCCGAAGCTGCCGGGGTAGGATCCGAAGAGACCGCCTAGAGATCCGCCGAAGCTGCCTGGGTAGGAGCCGTAGAGACTAGTCAGAGATCCACCGAAGCTGCCGGGGTAGGATCCGTAGAGACCACCCAGAGATCCACCGAAGGATCCGGGCCAGCTTCCATAGATTCCGCGGCCGAATCCACCCATGAAGCCAGGATAAGAGCCATAGTAACCGCCAAGAGAACCACCGAGAGAGCCCGGGTAGCCTCCCCAGTAGCTACCACCGAGCCCACCGAGGTATCCAGGGTAAGAACCAGAGAGACCGCCCAAAACTCCGCCAAAGGATCCGGGCCAGCTGCCGAAGGAACCGCCGGTGAGTCCACCTGTGAGGCCTCCGCCGATCGAAGAGGGGCCGACCACGGAACTGACCACACTCGGGCTGGAGCCGACACCAGTCACGCCCCCGGTGAGTGTAGTGACTGCGGGCAGAGAACTCAATGTAGCAGCGCCTACTGTTCCGGGAAGGGCACCGCCGCCTGTGACGACTGACTTGATGCCGGCACCAAGGCAAGCTGGAATGGCTGAGAAGTAAGCGGCAAAGGAATTACTTTAGTGTGCCCGGGATCGTATTACTGAAGTTAACGCGCACCCTAACTTTTTGGAAATTGATTTAAGTAATTATTTGCGCTTACGTTGCGCAAGAGTACATATGAGCCCCTACCTGTACGAGGAGCAGACGGCTTTTGCTCGTTGAAATTATATAAGAAAATAATGAGAAATCTCAAAATTATAGGCAATTATCAAAGTGAAAGTGAACATTAAAACTCATATGTTGCAATTAATAATGTACTACAGCGTTAAAGGTATTTATAGTGTTCAAATAATTTACTTGATATCTGCCGTCGCATGAGATTTGCAAAGGCGAGTACATTTCTTTCTTTAGTCTTAAGCCTTTGCACTAGCCTTGAACATGTTCACATGTTGTCGCTGTCTTGAAAATTTTAAGCAAAGTGTCTGAAGTGTGCCATTATTTCAAATTTTGCGTTAGCGTACAAGAACTGTTCATAAGAGCATTTCATGAACATGCACCATACGTACATTTTAGTAATACTTCATCGCTTTGCAATTGCACGCGGAATTATATTTACTTCTATTTACTGGAACTTCTTACGGTGCAGCAAGTTGTAGTTTCCTAATTTATATTAGCGCAATAAAAAATACAATACACAGAGAAGAGGATGGTACAGGCGTTAGTAAATGCAGTTCAATAACATGTCTTTGCTGATGCCCATAAGTGCAACAAAAACAATACACGTAGCTGAGCAAACGGCACCAGAGAGAAAGTTCCTTAAGTTGATTTTAAGAGTTAACTCTAAGACACGAAACAATAAAGAGTCGTTCCATCTATAATGTGCGGTCACCAGAATAACTTATGGAATTCAAGCGGCGCAAATGTCTCATTTATTAAGTTCCATATATAATGAGCGACGGGATTTGACGTCACTAAGGAAAGTGCAAACTATACATACATAACGTTCTTCAAGAATAACTAGCACGCGCGAACGAAAAGCACTCGACAGCTTTGTGTTTAGTCCACTGAGTCCTTGATGAGGAATTATTTCGCGCGAACTGTTCCAGCATGTTCCTAGTAGGGAACATGCTGGGATGACGGCTAACCGCTGATGGCTGCTGCAAGGTTTCATCGTAAGAAGAAAAATTGTGTATGCCTAATACGCGTAGAGGGCTTACTCATGAAAGGAAGCGCTGTCACATGTTACTGGCAGCAACTTTTTGGGCTGGAAACGTTTTTTTTTTTACTTAATGCCGCAGTGACTGATCTCGCTCAAGCAAGGCATCTGACCGTTTAATGTGCCTTGTTAATTTCTTAAATTCGCTCAGGTTGTCATTGTATGCGTTATACATAATTAAATGAATTGCAGAGCCTTATATAGACACGGTGCTTGTCCATAAAGAAAGTTGTGGTTGCGGGCGGGATTATATAAAGCGTAAGCTGTGGGGCTTAAAAAAAATCGGCCACGTATAATCGCGCTGTTTTTTCTTCGGTATCCGTCGCTCTAAATCGAAAAATTGGAACGAAATTACATATTTCATTCTGAGCATTGATCGAATTCGGCACGCCATTAGAGCATCGATGGCATCTCGACAGACTTAGGCTGGAAGAACCTTGCCTTGCGTTTTCGTCACTATAACATGGGACGCGTTCGTGTCGCATAATTATTCTCTTTAGCAGCGTCCTCGCGTTCTCCCAGATGACAATTATATCGTCAAGGGGTCTTATTTACTCCTGTTATTTGCGTTGATTTCTTTGCTGGGCTTCAGGAGTGAAGACCACGACATTTATATCAATCTTAAGCTAAGGGAGTGTATTTCTGTTTATAGCCAAGTGAATATGAGACTGCTTATGGCAGGGGCGTACGCAACTTTAGAAACGTTAGATGTGTGCAAAAAAGCGAAAATACGAGAACAAGAAAAAAGGATGTCATAAAGAAAAGGTAGAACCATGAGAAAGAAGGTCTTGCCCACGCTTCCCTTATGGTTCTGAAAGACTTAATTGCGAGGGTTCAGTACACGTTCGGCTTGGCTACGCCGCTGCTTTAGGGGTCTGCATAGCCAGCGTAGTAAAACACCGCGAAAACACGTCGGTAACTTTAGCTCTTGAGGTCTAGGCGACTCTACATAGACGATTGCACGAAAGCGAAGGACATTCAGCGATAGACCGAGGCAGGAGCAGTTTGGCAAAAGAAACTTCTAGAAATTTTGGCGCGAGTTCTTGGCGAGATACTTAAAGTTGGATCTCTGGGAACTGTGCCCGCTGTTCGCCCCAAAATGCTCCAGGCTCCTAGAACTTGCATAACGTTTGACTTAGCATTAGGGCTAAAGATCTCACGGGCGCAGTGTCTTGCACTAACAGCGACCAAAGCCGTCTTACCCAGGGATAGGAGTGCGACAGCACTGAAGAGCTTCATGTTTCCGCAGTTAGGCGACCTCCTGCAGGGATGTGTTTGTCTGTCGCCGGAGTAAGGTGGTCTGCAAAGGACCTAGCTGTGCCTTTTATATCCCCTGTCGTCGTATTTTGGAGGATGGGGCTGTCGTCGGTCGAGGGCAGGAAGTTAAGCTAGGCGCCACAAGGGCATTGTTTCTGCAACAATCCGGTGCGCTATCGCGTAAGGCGTGCAGGCGAGAGAAAGAGAAAAAAACAACAACAAAGAAACAAGAAAACTGCCAATGTGATTTTCATGTAGCACTTTCGCATTGACTGCTTTTTTTTTCAGCTATCTTACTGGATGTTCCGATGGCAGCTCTATAACAAATTGTTCCCTGGCTTCGCACTGCGCCGTAGCTATTGTGGGCCACACAATACCACAAGGAGCAAATAATTTCTTTTTTGCACTTTTCCGCAACATGCTCCTACTTTGTTGGTTTCCGCACTGCTCGCGTCAGCAATTTTGCCTCTTTCCTACGACTGGGCTGTAATCGATGAGGATGAAAGTGGTGCTGTGCGCACATGCGGGCTCCGGAGCGAACTTTCTTTTTTTCTTTTTTAATTTTCCCAGTGTCTAGAATAAAGAAAGAAAGAAGTACATTGATTCGCAAAGTACGCCAGCACACTTGGAATAGACTCTTACCCGTCATAAATAACGAATCTAACAACCGTAACAGAAACAAGCCGAATATTTCGTGAGTGAGGCCATTTCAAGCAAAGATTGAATTGAGGCTTGATAGTGTCCATGAACGGTTCCAAATTCATTTATTGTCTGCAGAATGCAGTTCCCTGTCTGTCCGAGACGAAAATTCGAGATGCAGATGTAGGTACGACTGTACAGAGATGAAAGCATCAGTTCGCTTTGCGCCAAGCAATGAGAGATGAGTCCGTGCAAGGGTCTTGGATGACGCCTAATGAAACCCACGTTCTAAGGCGTCTTTTTTTCGCTCACTGCCATTGTTGCTTCGTCGAGTTGAGCACAGCGTTTGCGACGCATCATTAAACTGTTGATATTGCACACATTGAACATTTATCGCGCTCAACATTAGAAAAGAGACGAATGACGCAGTGCACGTGGCAGTAGTCGGAAACAAGTGTTTTTCAAGGAGAGAGAGAAAGAGAAAGAGACATAAATAACTTTATTTAGAAAAAATAGTGTCATGGGGGGGGGGGGGAGGGCCGCTGGAAGGTTGGTCCTCAGTCCCGGACTCCAGTGACAATCGCCATACACCGGACCTGGTTGAGGCGGCTCAATTGCTGACTAAGGCTCCCTAAAAGATAATTGCGCTAATTGCAGGCTCCCAATTTTCGTGTACGAGCCGTTGTCCATCGTGAAATGGGCGTGGCTTATGGAGAAAAACATAAACGCATTCAATCCAGTAGAGTATGTATACAGGCGTCAGATGTTGTTATGACGCTGGGCACCCCAAATGAATATTTGTACTTGTGAAACAGGGATCCATGATGCGAACCTGAGTGAAAAGACATGGAGCACTCGAACGCTAGTGTCCCCGCAGCAAAATGGCTTTGTACCAAATATCTACTTAACTCTGAAGCGTGATGGTTATCGCAGGTAGTTATAATTTATTAACGTTTCCCACTGCCTCATTATATTTTGCTTCCCTGGCATCAACTTGCATTAATCTTCAACTTTTCGCTTCCCGATTTCAAGAAATCGCAACTCTGCTTCTTTGCCGGAATGCCTGCGATAAGAATATGTTTTGTGGTACTTTGAACTTGCGTTCATTTTGCGGCACTTTGCTTGCATTCACAGGCTGCTTTCACGCTCCAAAAAACCCTTTTATGTAGCACGTATTGAGCAACAGATAGGTGTTTTCAGGAGCTTTTTATGTGGCTGTACAAATTTTTCCTTCACAATTTTCATCTAAACATATCTGAGAAATTGATTATTCAATTAAGACTAAATATGTAGCTAGGTGGACTGCAAAAAAATTTTTTTTTTAGTATCTCCAAGCGACGGCCAACAACAATACCTTGGTTCGGTCCAGCTATGTAGTATTAGCGTACTTTTATACCTTGGTGCATGAGAGTTGGGTCACCCTGTATATTTACTTACCTTGTGTTTTTCCGTGGTGTTCACAGCGAAAATTAAAAAGAAATCTTGAAATGAAAAAGAAAGTATGGATGAGGCCGCTGACACCAGCGCTTTAATGCACTTGCCCTCCTATTGTCAGGATTTGCAGAAAGAAAGCGAAAACACGAATTAACAGACGTACACGCCCGTGCCAACAAAGATTTAGTAATCTTTTAGCCACAATAAAATTTAGGGGAAAAGGTAGAGGCAACTAAAAAGAAATCTCACATGATGTGGGTAACAGAACACTCTAGTAATTACACTTTAAGGGGGGGGGGTAGTTCTTGGAATCGCCGGGGGGAGCTGTTCCCCCACCTCCACCTCCTGGAAAACTCCGCAAGCGGCTCGGGCCCGTCCCCACCCCCGTAGTCGGCACCTATTGCCTCATAATCAGGTTGTGGTTCTGGCACGTGAAACACCGTAATTTAATTATTTTGAGAAACAAACGACGAAACCCAGCCCTCGAAGGTCCGTACACAAGAAAAGAGCAAAAGACAACCACACACACTGGGACTAGCAACAGTTTAATGAAACACTTGGTTCGAAAAGAAAAGAAAATCAACACGCGCATGCGCCATACAATCCAAGGCAGTCGTTAAAAAAACAAGACATAAAGACCTTAAAAAACATCGGTGAATGGCACATGCTAAAGACGGCATTTTTCCAAAAATGCAAGTTCTTTGCATGATAGCGATGCTGAAGGTGCGCTCACGCACTGATAGTGACCGTGTTTTTGTATTTGGTAAGCTTGAATGACTTCCCTCTCGCATTTCGGGGCTCCCCTACCAATAATTTGGGTGTCATCATAAACAGGATGGCAAGAGCAACTTCGGCAGTGAGCGGGCAAGTTTGCCCCTCCACCTGACGTCACAGACGTTTCATGTTCTTTTGAGCGAACATTGGCACAGCGTCCTGTTTGTCCGATGTACACACTACCACACGAAGACGATATGCGATAAACAACATTGGGGGTGCAGTATGTGAATTTGTAAACATGGCGAATAATGCAGAAGCTCTTAGGTTTCCGGTTTTCAGTCCAGGCAGTCTTGAAAGCCTTCATGGCGCCGAGAACACAACTTGTACACTGTGTCTAGTGGCAACTTTATTCACGTTGTATGAAAACTTGTGGATATAAGGAATCACTTCCACTCGCTTACGAACCTCATTTTCATGTGCACGTACTTGCCATCTGTTTCTTTTTTCAACCTGCTTTATTTTCTTTCGGCTACCGCCTTTAAAATGTTATCAGCAACAGGTGGGACTGTACCTACAACGGTGGCTCAATACGCTAGTTACATCACAACCTTTTGACGTCACATCTTCAGACTGTGTCGTGGACTTTCTTGCGTGATCAACGGCGTGTTGCAAACACAGCCGCTCTCGGTAGACATTGAATAACTTTTCTATTCAGTGCCACATGCCGAATTGTTTGTGGCGGTTCGTGAACTTAATGAAGAAAATGGGGCATTCCATTTCCAGAGCACTTGTGGCGTATCTGTTGACTCGTTCCTTCAGCTTTTAACCATGTACTTGTCATCGACGTTCATTGAATTTGCTGAAACTTCGTATGTGCAAAAGAACGCAATTTGTATTGGGTGCAACGTGGCACCTGTATCGTGTGAAATCTTTCTCTATAAATTCGACAATGCTTTAAGTTGCTCGTTCGTTGACGATAAGGTGGCAAAGGTCTTCAGGCATGTTGATGATTTTTTAATTTTGTTAAACCTCAAGAACCCCGCGGACCTACATAGGGCATCATGTGACATTTTTAACTCATTCAAGGCGTGCAGAAAATCTCTAAATTTCACCAAGGAACAGGCTTCAGAGAATGCAATAAAGTTTTAAGACTCGAAACTGACTTTTTCTAACACTGGACACGTTTGCTGGATGTATGCTCCCCGCACTAAGAAGCAACAACTACCTTCTGTGTCATCACATTCAAAACTAGTGAAGCGAGGCATATTGGCACTATGTTTAATTAATGCCCTCAAGAAAAGCTGCCACCATTCAAAATGCAGCAAAGTTTTGATAAGCAGATCCAGCGTCTAAAGGCGGCTGGTTTCCTTGATAACATTTTAAAGGCGGTAGTGAAAACAAAATTGAACAGGTTGAAAAAAACAGATGGCCGGGTACATGCACGTGGAAATGAGGCTGGTAAGTGAGTGGAAGTGATTCCTTATATATACAAGCTTTCACACAACGTGAAAAAAGGTGCCACTAGACGCAGTGCACAAGTTGTGTTCTCGGCGCCATGTAGGCTTTCAAGACTTTGTGCCTGGATTGAAAACCGGAAACCTAAGAGCTTCTGCACTATGCGACATGCTTCCGAATTCACAGACTGTACCACAAATGTTGTTTATCGCGTACCGTTGTCGTGTGGCAGAGTGTACTATCGGCGAAAAAAGTAAACGGACCACGGCTTAGGTGGCCGGAGCGGCTGGGGGGCCACACCGGGGCGCTGGTGTCTCGCTCCGCGCGCTGACAACGAGAGTGTCCCGGGTGACGCCAGACTTCGCCCTCACTCTCACGCCGGGCCTTATCATGCTTGATAAATTTCTAGTGCGCCGTTCGGCTGCTCTGGTGCTGACGGTTGCGACGAAGGAGGCTGTGCATTGCCGATAGTCTAGAACATGGCGCTGTCGCACAGTAATGGATGGCAGCAGGGCATCAAACCACGGCACTGAGAAGGAACAAAACCCGTTGTGATTGTTGTTTTGCTTATATTCACCATATCCTTCGTGTTAGTGGATGTCGCCGGCGTCCACCGCTGCTCAATTTTAGGCAACATAATGCAAGTAGCCACAATGACGGCTACGGTGATGCGCGCTCTTTCATGCCGGCGTGATAAGTTACAGGCGCCAAGCTTTACAGAGGGCATGGCTTTTCCGTGGAAATTACTTTCCCGGCATTGTCTCCAGCAGTGCGTTTAATATTTATATCAGCGACGCCTCTGGAAACTGCTTTAATTAGCTACTACAATGCGTAGGCCGTTATGAAACTTTACAAAAGTACGGCCAGGAAAAGATAATTGGGACGACGAATCGGAATAACTAGTCAGTCGTGAAAGTTTATTAACGGAAGCATTCCATGACTTGAAGGGGTCTTCAGTGCGATGAAAAGTTGCCGCCGACCGCGATGACTTGGCTTACTCGCCTTGGCATCGAGAGCGCCGCCGCTATAGCTTCGGACGTCCGTGAAGCGCTTCCGCGCTCTCTGTCACGCCGACGTGAAAGAGCACGCGTCACCGAAGCCACCGTTGCGGCTACTTGCGCGATGTTGGCTAAAATCGAGCAGTGGTGGACGTTGGCGACATGCACGAATATGAAAGACAAGGTGAATATCAGCAAAACAACAATCAGAACGGGTCTTCCATTGCCGTGGTTTGATGCCCTGCGCCCGCCCGCTACTGCGCGACAGCGCCATGTGCTGGACTACTGGCGATGCACGGTCCGCTTCATCGCGACCGCCAGCAGCAGAGCAACCGAACGGCGCACTAGAAATTTATCAAGCATGATAAGGCCCCGCGTGAGAGTGAGGGCGAAGTCTGGCGTCACCCGGGGCACTCTCGTCGTCAGAGAGCGGAGCGAGATAGCAGCGCCCTGGTGTGGCCCTGCAGCCGCTCCGGCCACTTAAGCCGTGGTCCGTTTATTTTTTGGCCGATAGTACATCGCACAGACAGGACGCTGTGTCAATGTTCGCTTAAAACAACATGAAACATCTGTTACGTCCGTTGGAGGGGCAAACTTGCCCGCTCACTGCCGAAGTTGCTCTTGGCATCCCGTTTATAAAGACGCCCAAGTTATTGGTAGAGGAGCCACGAAATGCGAGAGGGAAGTCGTTGAAGCTCACCAAATCCAAAAACACGGTAACTATCAGTGCGTGAGCGCACCTTCAGTGTCGCCATCTTGGAAAGAACTTGCTTTCTTGGAAAAATTCCGCCTTTAGAATGTGTAATTCACCGGTGTTCTTTTAAGGTTTTTATGCTTTTTTAACGGCTGCCTTGGATTGTATGGCCCATGCGCGTGTTGATTTTCTTTTCTTTTCGAACCAAGTGCTTCAATAAACTCTGTTGCTAGTGCCAGCGTGTGTGGTTGTCTTTCTCTCTTCTTGTGTACACGTCTTCGAAGGCTTGGTTTTCGTCGTTTGTTCGTAAAGCTATGTACCAACAGGCCCAGCGCCAGACTCTTCTACGTTATGTTAATATTTTTGTAATAACTTTAATGACGCAAAGAAGTTCATGCACATAAAAAATAATGAAGGATTTGACTTTGTCGTTATTCCTCATAGATCATTTGCACAAAAATTTATCCCTATCGAATAAATTACTCAGCCACAGCACATATTTCCTCGGCATTCCTGTTTCAGGTACGCATTGTTTGTGTCGTATTCGATGGAATGTGCTTGGCGACACCTTTTCCTTCAAAACAAGTAAACTTGATGCTTACGTGAGCATCGTTGTTTACCGGCCTGAAAAATAGCCGGCTGAGCTTTAAAGCTATTTTGACAGGTTGCACAAAAGGTGCTTAGGAAGGCAACCGGCAGAAACAGTTGCTGCCATTTGCCTTGAATATGTTGCTTCTTTATGGTATTACGGACTGATGTTGATTCCTCTGCGTCACAAAAATCCTTACTGTGGTATCGCTATTCACTGTAAGTTATGGAATTTAATATTTGGGGTTTTACGTCCCAAAACCACTTTCTGATTATGAGGCACGCCGTAGTGGAGGACTCCGGAAATTTTGACCACCTGGGGTTCTTTAACGTGCACCTAAATCTAAGCACACGGGTGTTTTCGCATTTCGCCCCCATCGAAGTTATGGAATTTAGGAAAAATAAATGATGACGAGGCAGATCCTCTAACTGCAGATGAGTAATCGAACATAGTGAAGTTCTCTTATGAATGCTGTACCTATAGGAACAGGCTTGTCGCGTAATGTTATTTCTATAAACAGTGAAGCCTGCTATCACTGCAGACAGGTGGCGCATAAAGGAAAAGGAATTCAATTGTAGAGGGTAACTGCAAAATCTTATGGCGCTTACCCTCTGCATTCTATAGCTCAGTGGACAATGGGGTACAAAGTTACTGTTTTTTGTGCAGTGAAAGTGTTTTACGTCCAGCGGTATTGTTTTCCGATATGTTGTTTCTGACGTAGGAGAATTTTCTGACATTTCCTCGTTCGGACGTTCGCTCAAGTGGTAGAATAAAATAGATTGGGGGGTTTTACGTCCTATAACCACGATCTGATTATGAGGCACGCCGTAGTGGGGGACTCCGGATTCATGTTGACCACCTTGGATTATTTAACCTGCACTAAAATCTAAGTAGACGGGTCTTTTTACATTTCGCCTACATCGAAATGCGGCCGCCGTGGCCTGGATTTCATCCCGCGACTTCGTGCCTAGAAGAGTGCTAGAAGTTGAATGCAAACAAGTAGCACGTTGCCGAGCAAGCGCGTTGTGCCAATGAGACCATTTATGACATTCGGTTGGGATGAGGTGATTCCTACATCGGTAAAGCGGGCTGCTACATCATTGAAAATTTTCGGGAGAACTGAAATTCGCTGTAGTCGGTAGCAAGCAAGAATCTAGCGCTACACTACAAAAATTATTGCGTCTGCTTACTTCAGTAAGGCTGTAAATTATCAATATATGAAAGCCATCACACACTGAGCGTATAATATAAGAAAGGTACAACATGCGCCAGCTTGAACCCAGGAAACCAGCTTCATATAGAACAATGTTAAGTTCTTTTGCAGTTGTTATACAGGGCGTTTCACGTAATTGTGCCAGGGATTTAAAAAAAACAGTTGTTATCCGCAGTTGTTTGAAACCAATGGCATATAGTTTGCCGTCATGAAGCACTCCTTAGAGTTTTTTTCATTTTTTTGCTGAATGGGTTAATTAACTAAACGAGTTATGCTGAATTTTTAATATTCAGTTGAGGGCCAAGTGCGCTCAGTCGTGTTGTAGACGGGGTTCAGAAACGACTGACCCAATTTTTCGTGGCAACTTACATGCTGCATGGCGATTTTTTTCGGCGTTTAAAGAAAGCCCGCGAAATAGAAAATAAAACAACGTGACTGCGCCCGTGCGCTATCGTACTGCAGCGCTCTCAACCGTGCGTCGAGCATATCGCTTATCAGGGACGACGGGGCTTCCTTTCCGTGTGCCACCCCAACAGATGCTGACACACTGCGAACCCGATGCCTATAGCCGCGGCCTCACTTCGCCACGGGTTCTTTCGCACGAACAGCGATTAAGAGCGCTGCAATAGAGGGTGCACTAGTGAATTTTCCGCAGGCTACATCTGGGAATATCTCGCGCTGTACTGCAAAGGGTTCCACTCAAGTCGCAGGCAAATTCGCTGCGAGAGGCAGCGCGCTAGTGTGATCTAAGCCCGTGATCAAGAAAACGGTGCCTGTGCCTCCCCTCCCCCTTTTCTCGTGGGTGTGATGAGCAAGACTGTCAAAGTAGCTGAGAGGGCGAGGGAGCGAAACTAAACTTTTGGGTATGGGAATAGTACCATAAGGTGACTATCAGGAGCTGCTGGTGAAGCAGGACTCAGGTGTCCTGCCACTGATACGGTAGTCTTTGTTGCGTCTGGGCTTGAGGCCAGCTTAGCTATTTTAAAGATGAAGGGATAGATGGCTTGCCAGCCTAATGCTTGGTCTACAGTGAAATGTCTAAGCTCGAGGACGCTACGGCGCCAGTCAAAGCTGTCCTTCACGGGGGACATTTGGGCAGTTGCCGCCCCGCCAACTCGAGTACATGGGTGTACCAGAACACGACCATCGAGGTGAGAGCAACAGCGTGGGCCGTCACGCTCGATGGGAAGACTACGGTGGGACGATGACCCAAATTAAATGGGTACAGGATGTGGAACTCTGGCTAACGGCCGAGCCTGGGTTGTGGCTCTGCAGGCCAGCGTGTGGTGCGGCGCCCAGTGTGAGCAAAGTGTCCTGGGAATGATGCCCGGCCCTGACTGAACCTTATAAGGTTGAGGGGTTACGGTGTGGCAGCTCATATGCATTTGAACATAATAAGGTTTTCCTGTCCAGTGCCATAGCTCCGCCTTTTCATAAGGGGTTCTCTTCTCGAAAGGGCGCCCTACAGACATTGAAAGGTATCTTTATTTTGCCGGTTCCCTAACGGTAAAATAGGTAAAAGTGGGTTTCCCGGCCTGGTGTTCGACCATTTTACGGGGACCTGAATGCTTAGGAATGACGTCCATATTTGGGAAATTGCCAGCATGAGGACCTGTAGGCATCCTCTTAACCGCAGCGTTGGCCTGAGGTAGAGCATCCGCCTCCTATAAAGGTGGTACTTGGTGTAAATCTCGGTACTGCCGGCAACCCACCCGTTTTAATAATGGGTAGAGATGTTCTCCAGCTTGGTTCTCAGTTACTTGTTGAGTTTTCACATCTCGAAAGGGGGCCCTAATAAGTCTACAAGGTCTCTAGGCATCTCTTGTCAAGCCGCACACGGTTACCTAGTAGATCATCAGCCGCAGCTGTTGGAGGCAGATGAGAGCTGTCGCCGTGTACCTCCAGGTATAATAGATACAAGTGCACTATTGGCCCTGTGCTTGGTCAATACGAGACCTCAACGCTTGGAAAGGACACCAAATTGATGGAAAATCACCGGAATAGTACCGGCAGTAATACTTTTTGAGTAGTTTGGGATCCGCCACGGTGGTTTAGCGGCTGTGATGGGTCACGCCTATGCCTGAGGTCACAAATTCGAACATTTGGACTGGGGCGAAATACAATAATGTCCGTGTGCCATCCATTGGGGGCACTTTAAATATCCTCTAGTGGCCAAAATCAATCCGCAATCACTGACTAGGGCGTGTCTCATAATCAAATTGTGGTTTTGGCACGTAAAGTACCTGAATTCCACTCGAGTAGCTTGGGGTTATGTTTATCTTGTTTCTTGCACAATAAGCACAGCGGTCTGTATGAACCACTTCCAAGCAACGCGCCGCTGGAAAGCCGGACGCCTCACCATGTGGTTCTTTGCGTCCGTCTTAAACCGGTGGGCTTCCGGCAGTGGTGATGGACCACGCAATTTCCGCAACCGGGCCTGGCGTCCAACCCACTGAACCTCATGCTGTATCCTTAGTCCTTGTACGTGTTAATTTGCGCCGCTATTCATATAGATATACACCAAAACATCAGTAGCTTCAGTACAGGCGGCTACATATGACGAGTCGTTGTATGTCTGCAGTTTGTGGCGGCACAGGCGGCGGCATGGAAGCTGATCGGATCGCTCTCCTGCCTCCGCGAGAATGAGAGAGGGCTGCGGCGGTGAGAGATAAGGCGACGTGTCCTAGATAGCAGGCCTATGCACTCTGATTTATGACGCCATGATACTTGGACCAAAATTTCCATCGCCAAGTCCCGCGTGACGAAAACGGGGACGTGAAAACCACCGCGGCTTACTTGGGAGCATCACCATTAGATATTGTGGCACTCGGGCATGGTAGCATGACGTCATGGGTCGCAGTGCACCGGCCTTGTGCTATCTAGATGGCGTTGGATAAGGGCCACCGAAAACACTACGACGTTGCTGTATCCCTTATGCAAGATATCACGTTTATGAAAACGCACGGAGTGTTGAAGGAACTAAAAAGAAAATGATTAAAATTTATCATTTTCTTAGTTCAATTAAGAACTGCAGATAAATTCCCTTGTGATGCCATTGATGTCCTAACTAGTTGGTTTCTTATGGTATGACTACACACACACACACACACACACACACAAACACACGCGCGCACGCACGCACGCACACACACACACACACACACACACACACACACACACACACACACACACACACACACACACACACACACACACACACACACACACACACACACACACACACACACACACACACACACACACACACACACACACACACGCACATACACACACACACACACACACACACACACACACACACACACACACGCACGCACGCACGCACATACACACACACACACATATATATATATATATATATATATATATATATATATATATATATATATATATATATATAACATACAATAGGTATAGTGCAAGTTCCCAACGGCACACCCTACCACACCACACCACGCCATACTGGACACTAGTCCATATGGACACAATTGTTTTCTGTCACAGTGACAGTAAACAATTGCGTCAACACGCGCGCGCACGCAGGCATACGCACACGCACTCACACAACGTAATGTATCACGCGAAAAAATTGTGTAGTGACTAGGGCTTTAAACAAATATTTCAAATTCTTCCAAAAAATTCAGCATGTCGCGCTCTTGAACCATTCGGCCATATTATAGTTACTCTTGGCTCGAATCGGGCTTGGGAAGCGAAGAAAGACAGAAGAAGTGAATACATTTCAGTAAACATCAAAGAAAGTTCCGCCTGTCTCCGATTCACACATAAATGCGGGATCCACAAATTTTTTTAAAGGGACAATATTTTTGCGGTGAGAATAATTTTGTATTCTTCGTGATATGATATCTATGGCATCCGATATATACGCTGAGTCTGCGCATTGTGCAAGACTCTGCACATATTGTCGAGCTATAAATATGCGTCGCAGCGTCCATGGTGTTCGACTTCTTCCTGCACATTTCCGCTGGGTACTGATTTCGAGCCGCAGATACGCTAGTGGGCGAAGTTTGTTGTTTTACAGTGAAGCTGTCAGGGGGAGTTTCGCCGCCGTTTTCGTGCGGCTGTGGGCTACGTATCAAATGTCAACAACCGCCAGCAACGCAACCTAAATTAGAATTTTTCAATTGCTTATAAAATAAAGGTATATCTTGTGTATATACCTCACTCGAATAGACAACTTCATTGCGTGGTTTCTTTAGCCAGTGATCCATCTTTTTTTCCTTGTCGCTCTGCGTTACCGGTTCCACGTTTGAGGTCAGCTACGACAGTGAACGCTAACGGTGTCATGCAGCAACGCAGCCTACGAAGAAGCCTCAAACTGGCTGTAGTGATGGCGAGGTTTTATTGTGGAATCAATCAAAAACCAGACCCCTGTACACTTCCGAAAGTTGTCAGAACAGCTTCGCTCTGCTTGATGTATTAGTTGCTCAGGATGGCATACATTAGCGAAGAGTTCTTGTAGCGAAGCTTTTAAGGGCTACTTCCCCCACTATCATGTCCGCGTGTATGAAAAAGATCCCGAAGATAGTGCAATAACGGGCCGACCTGCGGCGGAGGTGAGCAGGCGTTAAGCACTCCCCATACGTGGACCCATCGCGAAGATTGTGCAATGCCGGGCCGACCCGCGGCTGAGGTGCAGGTCGCCATTAAGGAGCCCACATACACAGCTTCGCTGGTCATCCTTCGTCACAAAGTAGCAGGGCACTGCTCTGTATGTTTATCGGCGCCCCAATAAGATGGCTACACACCACCTGTACGACTGCGTTCACACTGAGCTCGTGTCTAGGGCTCAAGCGTGTGCGCCACTCGGGTGTCCGCGCGCCAAGTGAGAGACGCATTCCAAACATGGAAGGCGGCGAAGGGCCGATCGTGATTCTGTTCCTGTACGTGAATAAATAGTTGTGCCCCAGTATAAAAGATACAACTGGCGACGAGCGTGTGGATCGTGGACGCAGCACCAGCCTGGTGAAAACATCAAATCCAGATGCAAACAAGCAAGTGGTTATGCTCCCACATAACAATACTGGAACTACGTGGCCTTCCCATGCAAACGCACAGATATGGCGACGTTCAGGAAGGTGGGGGCATGCAACCACAAAGAGTCCTGGCTCTCGTACACAGAACGGTTCCATGCGTTCTTTAGCGCAAACGACATTGAAGAAGACAAAAAAAGAAGTGGATATTTTTGTCGAGTGTCGGAAACCAGTACATACGCCACCCCCCGCAGCTTGTTGGCACCGGCGAAGCCGAAAGAAGTACAAGGAACTAATGGTGACTTTGAACAGCCACTTCAATCCGCCGCTGTCGGAAATACCCGATAGCTTTCGATTCAACACGCGAACTCAACTTCAAAATGAAAGCGTCACGGTTCTCGTCGTTGAACTTCGGCATATTGCGGAAAACTGCAACTTCGGCAAAGCTCTCAATCGCATGCTGAGAAACCGCCTTGTGTGTGGAATACGAGACAAGACCGTGCAGCCGAGCCTTTTAGTGGAAAAGAACCTTACATTGGAAAATACAATTGACATCGCGAAAACATCGGACGCAGTGGAGCGAAACGCAAAGGAACTTCAGAAACGTCTCTCAGAATTACCCATTTATCAAATGCAAAAAGGCGCCACTAAGTAATTCAAGTACCACCATAAGAAGTGTCGTTCTGTATCAAGCGGACAGAAAAATCCAGGAATAAAACCAAAAGGGAAAGACAAGTCCGGATCCCAAGGAAAAATTAGACCCTGCATTCGCCGTGGAGGACATGACCACAAACCACCAGATTGCAAGCACATCAACATCAAGTGTTACAATTGTGACAAGGTGGGACATCTGGCGAGCTGCCGTCTTTCCAACATTGACAAGGCAAGAAACCAGTCAGGTCAAGGTAACAGACTCGAACCAGGTAACGATCCAACCGTGTACTTTCGGCATTCACTGGAAACGAATTGTGCTCTAGACCCCATCACAGTAACATTCAAGGTGGATGGAGCATCACTGGTGATGGACTTAGACTCTGGGTCACCGGTATCTATAATCTCGGAATACACAAAATCAACCAACGTTCGCTACCCCGGCTAGTGGCAACATACGTCAAGCTAAAAGGCATCCGTGAGGCCATCCTTGTGTTTGGTTCCCTACGTTTAGACGTATGTTTATGCGAGACTATGAGTGAACGGACACTCTTGGTAGTTGGTTGCAAAAGCCCAAACTTGCGTGGCCGGGAATGGTTGTCAACATTCAACCATCTACCGGGGCAGGTGAACACGACACAGCTGGTAGAAAGGGCAACAGAGCTCGTGGTGTAAAACATGCCGCGAGAGTTTGAAGACAAGTATAGCCCAGGTTGTGGAGCACTCAAAGGACCTCCAGTTCATGTAGAGCTTCGACCCTACGCTCAGCCGCAGTACTACCGAGCACGCTGTGTACCTTATGCACTGCGAGAGAAAATGGATCATGAAATTAAACGATTCGAAGACGAATGAATCAATGCTTCTGTTAGTTGATCACCCAGTATAGGCCTCTCCCATAGTGCCAGTGCTGAAAGCAGATAGAGAAAGCGTCAGGATTTGTGGGAACTACAAGTTGAGCGTGAATTCTACAGTGATTACAACCCAGTACCCACTCCCAAAAATTGAAGACATTTTCGCGTCATTGCAAGGTGGAGTCAAGTTCATGAAGCTAGACTTCAAGGAAGCCTACAGTCAGGTGCCTGTGGATGAGGAGACAAGCAAATTTCTGGTCATTAATGCACACAGAGGTCCCTTCGCATACAACCGCCTAGCCTTTGGTGTGGCATCAGCTCCGGCACTCTTCCAAATAAGAATAGAATAAAGCCTGCAAGGAATCCCACAAACCTCCGTTTAAGTAGATGATGTCCTCATGCCTACCAGGACTTATGAATAACATCTGCCGGGTCTCCAAACAGTCCTAAATAGGATCAAACAATCAGGTCTCAAGCTGAGACAGAAGTGTGGGTTTCTTAAACCATCACTTGTGCACTTGGGTTGGGAGATCAGTCCAGCTGCACTTCGTCTTGCTAAGAAGAACACAGAAGCCATCATCGAAGCACCAGAACCAAAAGATGTAGTGGAACTAGAATCCTATATTGAACTCCTCTAGTACGACGGAAAGTTCCTACCGAACATGTCGACGCTACTTGCACTCTTGTATGCAATGTTATCGCAGAACACCCATTGGAGATAGACAGGTGAAGAACGAGACGCCTTTACCAAGAAAAAACAAGGCATTATGGAAGCAGCGATTATGCACCCACTACGATCCATCAAAGGATCTCGTACTCGCTTGTGATGCCTCACCCTATGGTGTAGGTGCAGTACTGTCGCATCGGCAAGATGGGGTGGAGTCACCACTGGCATTTGTATTTCTTACCCTCACGCGAGGATAACGAAACTATTCACAACTAGAAATGGAAGCTGTTGTCATAATATTTGGTGTCACACGATTCGAAGGCTATCTTATGTGCCATCGTTTTGTTCTAACGACTGATCACAAACAATTGGTGGGGTTCTTTAGAGCAGACAAGGCAATCCCAGCCGTGACTGCATCAAGAATTCAACGCTGGGCTTTACCCTTGGAGATTACAACTACAGAATGGAGCACCGACCGGGACGCCTTAATGGGAATGCAGGTACCATGAGAAGGCTGCCGCTAAAGACGTTGTACTAATATCCAGCAGAACCACCAGAGCTGGTAAATTCAATCTACTACCTAGAAAAGCTGACAATTTTTCAGAGAAGCAACTGCAAGATCTCACGAACAGTGACCAGAACCTAAGTCAGGTTTTACAATGGGTAAAGAACGGTTGGCCACAGAGCATTCCAGACAAGTCGCTACAACCATTCTGGAACAGACGGGATGAACTGAGTGGGCATCGGAATCTTCTATACAGGGGAAACCACGTGATTGTGCCACTTCCTACCCGCCAGTGTATCCTTAAGCTGCTCCATGAAGCTCAGCAGGGTGCAGTAGTCATGAAAGGTATGGCAAGATCCCTTGTCTGGTGGCCTGACATGGATGTCAAAACAGAGCACTGCTCTCGACGGTGTCCACAGTGCATTCAAAATTCTCCAATGCCACCTAAAGCAGAACCAGTGTCCTGGCTAGAACAGCAGGGTTGATGGGAGTGTTTGCACTTGGACTATGCTGGACGTTACTAGGGAAAAATGCTTCGTGTAGTAATTGATGCAAAGTCAAAGTGACTAATTGTTCATTGTATGAAATGCCACTCCTGAGAAAACGGTGGAATACCTGCGTGAAATTTTTGCGAAGTTTGTGTTGCCGAGGTGTCGCAGAAAATGTAACACCATTGAATGGTCAGCCCTTCCAAGAATTTGTTGAAAGAAATGGAATCAAGCATCTGCGAACTGCTGCTTTCCATCCGGCATCAAATGGCTTGGCAGAACGAGTGGTCCGCACAGTGAACGGCAGCCTCAAAAAGATGGAAGGAGGAGACCTCAAGCTCCGGCTTGCTGAATGGCTGCTCACGTACCACTGAATGCCTCGTCCGAATGGAACGTCTCCAGCAGACCAGATGCTCAGTTATTCTATCAAGGCAAGGCTCGACCTTGTTATTCCCAAGAAGGGTGATGACAAGGCTATTACACACTCCCAGCAGTGGCCTAGTTCTAAGGAACGCAGACCATGCTACAAGAAGGGCGATAAGGTACTTCGCAACTTTTGGCAGAGGATGAAAATGGTGGCTTGGTGACATTGACGACACTAGCGGATGAACCATGGTAACAGTGTCAACTCCACAGACACTTACGCCGCCACGATGGCCAAATCAAGCGACGTTCTACACGGGCTCGAAATCAACTGGAACAACACCCTGCAGTCAGAACAACCTGTAACCACGCACGGAGTGACATGCCCGCCGTGGAGACTGGAGGGAGAGTGCAAATTTCAAGACGTCCCCCTCGAACTATCCGAAAGCCTACGATATATACATAGCCTGCTTTCATTAAGAATTAAGAAAGGAGGAGTGACTGCTGTGTATGTTTATCTGCCTCTCTATAAGATGACGCCACACCACCAGCGCACTGCGCTCCCACTAAGCTCAAGTGCCCGGGGCTCGGGCGTCTGCGCTGCTTGGGTGTCCGTGCGTCAAGTGAGAGACGCATTCCAACCATGGAAGCCTGCGCACGGCCGATCGTGGTTCTGTACCTACGGGCGAATAAATAGTTGTATCCCAGTATAAAGGATGCAAGAGGCGCTGAGTTTTTTTCTTTGCCATGTGGTGAGGGCGAAGATGGCTGATGAGCAGGACTAGGATTAACGGCGTGACGACGGCGGCGTACCGCAAGAACGAACAGTTTTGAGCTTTGAAATTCAGCCGCAGTAAAACTATTCTTCACGGATGTACAGGTGCGATACCAATCATTCCTTCAAATGTGCGAGGAACTGCCATGTGCGTATATAATGGCCCACGGTTTCCTTGCGAGACATTGTTGTGTGATGGCTGCAAGGTATTGAAGATGTGGCTTCTGAACAAAAATAAATCTTTGGTCAAGCAGCAGTGTTGCTGAGACCGTCCCTCCCACCAAGTGGCGGAGATTTTGTTTTCTGTTGTTATGAATGAATAAATAAGTGTAAAGAAGGAATTGTTGAAGTGTACTATACTTTCGTTATAGTGACTTTCGTGCTCATACAATTCTCCCATTACTTTTTAGGGCTTCGTGTATGGCCCCGCGGCCAACAGTAACTGCAATGGTGTCACGTTGACAACATGGTGCTTCATAGCTTACCGACCAGGAAGAGGGCCCTCTCTTAACACGTTTTATCTTTTCTATCACCTAGGAAATTTCTCGCACGGCCGACTAAAAGAAGACAAGAGACCCGGCTGTCCACAGTTCTTAACAGATTGATGTAGTAGTGCGCGATCCTCATGTCCATAAATATAGAAAATTGCTTGTTGGCCAAGTTCTTGTGCTTCACCGCACTGCACCAGCGTAACTCAATGGGCAGCATATTCAGAACTTATATTTGAGCGCTTTTCCAGTGTTTCAACGAGTTTTTGCTAGCATTACCGAGAGGTTACTTCCTTGCAATACCACACGCGTTTACGACATTTAGACGGCACTTTGCACTGCGTTATACGAGTATTTTCATCTGGACCAATACACTTCTGCAACGTAGCATTAAGTACCGGCTAAGTGCCATAAATACGCATTTTATAAGTAGGAGTACTTTTTCAACATTCCTATTTGAAGCTTGTAGAAACTCGCCAGATATGTTAAAATACGTATCTATTTTATGGAAATGCTGCCCGTCAGGTTACGCTGGCTTATTGCAGCGAAGTTCAACTGATTGCCAAGGGAAATGTCATAAATTCCTGGGTATGGCAAAGAAACGCACCCATGCACAAAAAAAAACAATAAAAACCCCGGTGATGTTACCGGGTAGAGTGATTCATCAAGGCTGGCATGAGACTATACAGTATGCCTGTCATTTGGCCGCCCCTACGCGGACATTTATTCTCTTAAACACTGCAGCTAATTTAACATTTCATTTTACTGTATTTTGACACGCAGCTTTGGGGTCTAGGTAGGAACGTGGACACTACTTGGAAGGCCAACTCAGAGGTGCAAAGTGGTACCATGGTAACACAGGCCTTGGAGAACCCGCACTGAAGTCGGAGCAGGCAGAACCACAGAAACGTTATCCAGCAGTAAGTGGCCAAGACTTTTACGATAACTTCCGCCACAGTTCCTTACCGTTATTTGCGCAGAGCTGGAAAGAAAAATACGAATGGGACAGAGTCAAAGGAACACCGTGCTCAACTGTCCAGGTCCCTCGACATACAGGGTGCTTCAGCGAACACTTTCAAAAATCTTTAAAAGGTGCCTGTGGCATATATCACAATTCAAGTTCATGAACTGGTTCACTCGAAGCGGCGGACAATACTTGCACAAAAATCGAGATGCAATATCGACTAATTAATAACAATGCACTAATTACGTTTCTAACTAATTACATTATGGCCCATATTGCAATTTACAAATTGTAGCCGTGGAGTTCGCAAGGCGGATCCACTTGGAAAGAATTTTCGAGATGGCACCAGTTTCAACATACAGATTCCCGAACTTTGCGGAGAAATGCATTGGTGTTCCAGTTAATTTGTTAAAAAAACGTCGTTTCATGCACTGAAGCACTCAAGGAACTGGCACGCCTATGCATTTCAATTCAATTCTTTTTCAATTCAATTCTCTATTTGCAGACATAGAACATGCAGAAATACCAAAACTGGTTGGACCCATAGCCACAGGCTAGTTGCGGGTCCAATGAAAAATCAGTAACAGTTGCAAGTACAAAGCAAGATACATCACGTGCGTACACGTATTTGTCGCATGCCATTAAATTGCACGAGCGTACATAATGAAATGCGAAACAGTGATAAGCATGTTATACTATTAAACATTTCGAAGTAAAAACATAATACACCAGTTAGGAGGATTGCAGGCAAGTTCCTGCATTGTTATGAACATACGTTATTAATCTCGACAAAATCGAAACACTAATTAGATATGTTCAGCAGGTTTCAGCGAGTTACTAAAGAAAAGAAAGGACATCATGATTGCTCACATTGAAAAGCACTATTGAGGCTAAGCAAGTATTTCTTAAGCACGGAGGAAAAATTATGCGCTTGTTTTATGTGCACCGCAAAGCTCAAGAATTTGTATCTCGAAACTTGTGTCGTCCTGAGAATTCGTTCCAAGGAGATCCGCCTTGCGGAGCCCAGTGCTAGAATTTGTAAATTGCAATATGGGTCGTACGATATTTAGCTAAAAAGTTAATTAGTGGATTCTTGTTAATTAGCCGATTTTGCTTTTCAATTTTTTGTGCAAGTAGTGTCCACCGCTTCGAGTAGAGCGGCTCATAAACTAAAATTGAGCTATCTCCCACAGGCAACCTTTAAAAAATTTTGAAAGTGTTCGCTGAAACACCCTGTATATGTAGCTTCAAAAACGAAATGCCGAGTTCGTTTGGGACGAAAACAAAACTTGGGCATTGCTTCAAAAGAATGCAACCCTGCTTTGCGACAGGCAAATCCAGTGGTTATGCTTTGCGTTTTGGTTATGTTTTACAGCACGAACTCCCTAGTGAGTGATGCTGGGGTAGAGAAATGAAAAACAATATAGATTGGTAACGCGAAAAAAGATTTTTTTTTGTAGTTCAGAGTTAGCTTGCAAACACGCTAGCGCTCATTACACTGAAAGCAGCACCATAAGTCGCAGCTACTTTATTCCGATGTCCTGATTTTACACTGCATGACAGATCTTTTGTAATTATGCTAAGAATATATAGTTCATTCTTCTACCCGCCGCAGTTGCTTAGCGGCTTTGCAGTTGCGCTACTAAGCACGTGGTCACGGGAGCAAATCTCCGCCAGGGCGGTAGCATTTTAATGGGGCGACATGCAAGAACGTCCATGTACTGTGCATTGGGTGCACGATAAAGAACCCTAGGTGGTCGAAACTAATCCACAGTCCCCCCCACTACGACGTGCCTCATAATACTATCGTGGTTTTGGCACGTAAAACCCCAGAATTTAATTTAATTATATTGTTTACTAAAACCAAGCAAGCAGTCGGGTAAAATGATTCACTAATTGATTAATGTTCATGGGTAGGAAAGCTACTGAGACCACATAGCTTCGGAAAAATGATTATACGGTTTTCACCATACTATTAGGCTTACTGACCAGCGTTTGATTGTGGTAAGAAAGGGCTCAAAGAGAAAATATTGTTTGTACATGGGTCATGCTCAAGCTACGTCGGCAGTAGATCATGTAAGATAAAATATTCTGTCGTGAGTATGTAGAAGTGCTAGAAAGTCATGGTTTTATTACTTTTTGTGGTAAACTTGTGAAAAGGATGTATCTGCTGCTCCCTGACCTTGCAAGGGCCGCAATGCCTCTAGTCGCTTGAATGAAGGCAACAAGAACGTACTTTGAGACACTAAATTCAAGCAGATATAATTTTATTTTAGATACATTTTCTTCAAGTGACTGTGTTGACTAATCTGAAGAAATATTGTCTTGGGTTTGGAAACGCTTAAAGTCGGACGTGTTCCTGTACTTGGTTGGTGACTTCGGGTGCGCGCTGGTGTACCACTGTAAGTGAATTGAAAACAAGAAAAAGAAGTTAGTACGCCATCGTTATACTTTGCGTCAAATGAAGTAAAGCGACAGGACATGCAGCGACAGCATCAAGGGAGACTGGCGGCGGGAGAAATAATATCAGTAAAGTTACTCCTGGCACAATTCAGAGGTAAGACAAAAAATACACAGAATTTTTTAGTACTGATCCGATATGGTTAGATCTTAGATGTGTGACATTACCTAAATACTGTGCGCCAGAATTTATGGCTAGAGAAACGCAGGTGTTACACAGCACGCGACACGTACAAGCTTATACGCATGCCAGTAAAACTTTCACAGTAAATCTTTGTCTGTCAATTATGTAGTATTATACAGCGTTAATCATTTTAGCCGGCCACCTCTTTTTATTACCAGTTGCTAGATTCAATTATTTTTTCGGGGTGCTTGAGATTTCAGCAAAGAATGTAGGACCACATTTAGCGGCTTTCGACAACAAGTGAGAACTGGGTCCCTTGTGTTAACGAGTTGGTGAAAGCAAAGGCGAGGTTAAAGGGGAAAGTATTCGTTGTTAGCGCGTTGTATTTAGAAGAGTCCCAAGCGATTTTAATATCACAGCGTTGTTTTGGCACGAGGAACGAGGTATGAAGGCAAGGAGTCTTGTAACGAGCTGTCTAGCGTATGTTATAACGTACCTGCGGTTGTGACGGGCTCGATGACTGCGGTGTTGGTCACTTCAGTGACGGTGTGGATTGGTTCTGGTTTTGGCACTGGGACTGGGAATGGCTGTGGGACTGGCACGTCAACTGGGAATGGCTGTGGGACCGGGACTGGGCGTGGAACTGGGACTGGACGTGGGACTGGGTAGGGGGCCGGCACCAGGCGCTGGCGCACTACACCAATGTAGACACCCTCGGAAAGGGGAAGGCGGGAGGTGGGCTCAGTGATGAGGCGGAGGTCGCCGGGAAATTTCCTGGGGGCTCCAAGTCCAACAGAAAATGAGCCGAAGCCTCCGAAGGGGCTTCCAAAGCTGCCAAATCCGCTGAGTGGGCTTCCAAAGCCGAAGCTACCGATGGAGCTGAGACCTCCAAGTGGGCTGCCGAAGCCTCCGAGCAATCCTCCGTAGCCGGAACCAAGGAGACCAGGGTAGCCGAGACCACTCAGACCGCCCAGACCGAGCAGACGAGTGCTGCCCAGTCCACCGCCGTAAAGGCCAGAAAGACCAGAGCCCAGCAGTCCACCGCCGTAAAGGCCAGAAAGACCAGAGCCCAGGAGGCCACCGCCGTAGAGGCCAGAAAGACCAGAGCCAAAACCACCGCCGTAGAGACCAGAAAGACCATAGCCTAGACCGCCCCCGTAGAGGCCAGAGAGACCAGAGCCGAGAAGGCCACCTCCGTAGAGGCCAGAGCCGAAGCCTCCGCCATACAGACCGGCACCGCCGAAGCCAGAGCCGTAGAGACCAGAGCGGAAAAGGCCGAAAGCCTCAGCGTGGATGCCTGCAGTATGGTGACAAAACATAGAAAAGGTTTATTTGCTACGGTACTGGGCCACATAAGGTTAAAGAAACGCGAGTGGACGTTTTGAAGTTAATAAGATCAGTATACGCTCTACCTTTAAAGGTAGGCAATAGACTAGCTGCAGCTGCTATTGGGGTAACATCGACACTTAGGTAACATTGCCTTTCGAATCGCTGACGCTGTCTGCAAGTACCTTTCACGCGCGTATCACACCTAATAATTAATAATGATTGCAATTAAAGAATTAAACCTTATTTTACTCTTGTCTAGAAACCTCGGTAAGTCCACGTGGAAGCGATGTCTTACGGAGTCTACCTTTCATTCAGTTTCGAGCCTTACCACGCGCACTCAGCTTAACAACAATACATGCAGACTGATTTTGTTTAAAGTTAAACAGTATGTACTAATTCGGTGAACTTAAGTCGTTTCATTTCATAACGGAACAAAACCTAGCTATAGATTATTCAAAGTCATTGTAGTTATATGGAACTAAGAACCTAGATCGCACTTTCACTTCCGTTAGTATTTGCTTTGATAAGATACAATGCTTGTCCTAATGTCTACGTTACAGATACGCATGCTGCAGGTAATTCTTTACTTTACATTTTTTTGCTTTCTTTCTGGTTACACTGACAGTTGTATCAACTGCGAATATTATCAGCGGGTATGAACTGCCAGTCCTGCTTATGTTTAGGTTTCTCTAAGAAAGGACAACGACACGTCGAAAATTTTACTGACGCTGAACGAGTGCCAAGGACACCAAGTTATATAAAAACCACATGCAAATGTTAAATCATTGCGACATTGCGATAATTAAAGTGGTACTAATTGTGCCTCAGCAAATTATGACGACAAACGTAGTGTCGGTGTGATTTTTCAGTTTGGATATCAGCGACATGACGAACATGCACACCAGGACAATGTCCGAGTCCGAAATATTAAGGAGTTCTAAGCCGATGGCGCTGAACCTGCACTGACATTTTGCGTGCATGGATATGTACCTAACGGTTTCTTCTCACATACCGGTCTGTCATACGGACTACACTAAAATAGATAAGTCTTAAGCGCACTGACAGACTTTCTGATCACGGCAAAGTCGGGATTCTTTAAGTGCAGCTTGCCCGTATTGCTAGCTGTAATAAAAGTTTTATAAACGACCTTGCTCTTCAAATGGGCTTTTAAACAGTCAATATGATTTCAACTAGTTAAAGACGCAGCTAAAATTATGCTCATCTGACCAGCCCAGGTTTTTCAGACGCGGGGGCCATGACTGGGATTTGCGGTAAACAATTGCCTGCTTAATCGTCTCGGTTGCAGTTCATAATTCGACGTATTCAGTAAGATCAGTGAAAAAATTACGCGAGATTTCTATAGAAGCTGTATTACATTATAATGATTTATAGTAAAATATGCCGAATTATTGAACTGCACACAAAGACGTTTGCTTCACAGGATCTTCAGAGCGTTCAGGGCAGGCGGAAGATAATTGCAGCGTTACGGGCGTTACGCAAAAGCAAGAGTCGGCGTCGGGTGCCCCCGCTTTGGAAAAATTGGGCTTAGGGCTTCCGCGGAGCTACCGCAGGAGCGACGGGAGTAAACTCGGCAAAATTACCCAGGGAGATGAGGGCGACAGCGACGAAGAGCTTCATGGTTGCTTTGGCGATGCGACCTCCTGCCGGTGTATGTTTCTGCTGCCGCTCGGGAAAGGTGGTTTGTCAAGTGCGCGGCGGCGCCTTTTGTACCCCCTGCCCTCGGGCTGGCGGCGATGCGGATGTCGTTGGTCGTGGGCTGGGCGCCGAGCTGAGCGCAGCGAGGCATTGTTTCTTCAACAATCCTGCTCGGAAAGTCCTGCGACAAAAGAAATGAAAAAAGAGGAAAATTTATCGATTTTGCTGCTCTTAGCATTTTCACTGGCTCTGCTCGGCTTGAAACGAGCCGACGGTGGCAGCTGCATGAGAAATTGTCTGCTGCCTCCTCTCTGCTCTGTAGCTATTGTAAAACGGCAATGATTTCTGTAACGAACAATGTCGCGAGAGTCGAGAAAAATGTTTGCCCTCTTTCGTTCGTAAATTTCGTGTGTTGCATCTCTTTCGAGTGAGAAACTTGCCAGAGGAACGTGTCGGTGCGATTATTGATCATACTTCTGGTACAACCTGCGCAAGTGCAGGTTATAAATAAGGATATTCCGCGTGTTGAGCATACCAAAAAAGAAAAAAAAGGAAAAGAAGACAGTATAGACAGTAGTAAAAAAAAAAGCAATGACTTTAGTAGCTTTTCTTGTTTTTATGCATAGTCTAAGGCAACTCCCAGTACAATCAGTACCGGTGTCATATACGTAAGCCAAATTATGGCTACGTGTACAATAAGCTTTTGGTAAATAGACTGTTAGAATAACATGTGACATCAGTAATCTACCGCTTGCCACCTGCTGAAGGAAGTTGTAGGTGAATACATTTTCGTCACGGCAAATGCGGAAAGAAATATTCATTCTGCTCAGTGCTCCTGTGTTCCTCAGAAAGAAAAAGAAAAGAAAAAGAGAAATACGCTCTTCCCTTTGAGTCAGTGTTCTTTCTCATCCGAAGCGTCATTGGTTAGAGCACAAAATTGAAAGGGACATGCCATGGAAATTAATGGACATCTGTATACGTTGCGAAGCCAAGCACGCACGGTTTGGAGCTCGAGCTTAATGACGGTGTAATCTAAAGTGTGTACGAGGCAGACGCAACCTCGTTGCTGTACATGTTTGACACGGGTTTGGGGATGCCGTGGGTGGGTATGAAAAATTGAAGCAGACTTTTGCGATATTCCTGAATCCCAACACAATTTAAGCGAAGTTTTTATTTCGTTCAGTTGCAATAAAACTTTTAGTTTCCTGTAACTAAATGACACACTTGAAGATGGTGCCTGCATTTTACTGGTCCTTTTGAAACCTTCCCCACAATACCGCTTTCTACCACTGTTTAGATATTTTTGCAAAGTTGGTATTTCACCACAAACTTTGCCTAAACACTTGACATAGTGCTCCCTCTCTCCTCAATTCTCTTCTTCTGCTCCGATAGTTCCTAAATTTGACCACGGTTGCGTTCACAGTTCTTCCATGGCAGCGGCATAAAATCGGCGTTATTCATAAAACATTACACTTATGAAACTCATTAACGCTTGCATACGCAGTTTACGGCAAAGGAAGTAATTGTTGTTATCTTTTTTGGCATACGTGCGTTGTCATGCACTCCCGTAAAAGCGCTGATCAGGGCTGACAGTATTCGTGAATAAAAATGAACCCGCACACTTGGGACTTTGCTTGCACATTAAGCATAACGTGCTCCTTCTTTCCGGCAAACATAAAGAAGGTATGCCTTGTTTAGTTGATTGAGGACACGGGAGAAAGTAACTATGCAAGTGGTGTGATCGGATGAAAAAAAAGAGAGAAGGCGGGACTTCAGTTTTGCGACGCTTATAATTAGGCCGTGAACGTGCAATTTTTGGCGTTAATTGCTCCTAGTATCGACCCGCTTTCTGCAAAATATAGGCATGGTGTAGTATACAGTTACTTGGGGGGATTTGGAAACATAGGTGATAGCAGCTAGCTGTACGGCACCTCCGAACACTTGATTAAGAATTATACGTACACACGAGGCGTATTTTTGCCGTCGCCGTCGCCGTGAAGTTCCATATAAAGACCAAGGCCGATAACACCGACGCCGCGCGCCGTACGCTGTATGTGCGAGCGAAAGCGTTCGAGGGTGAGCCGAAGACGCAAGGGAGGAAAGAGGAAAGGAAGCGCGCCGTCTTCAGCCGCGCGCAAGGAACCGTGGGGCGGGGAGGTAGGGCGACGGCGTTGTACTTCGGCAGCAGCGCGCTGCGCGGGCTTTATGTTGCAGGCTATCTGCTTTGGGGGCAGTGTCTAGGTGTGCCGATGGCTCGTAGCTTTGCGTGTCCTGTGTTCTCGCCCCTCAGTTTGCGTTGAAGCGCTAGACAGCACGAAAGTCACTTCGCTCGCTGCTGCTGCCGCGCTTGCTCACGCCAACGTTTCGACAGTGAGTGTCCGCGGTCATCGAGTGTGATGTGTGCGTGTGTGCAAGTGCGCGCTTGCAGCACGCTTGTTAATTTAGTCGGTAAGCGAGTGTTTACGAGATTATACGGCCGATTGAACTACTATCCTTATTTCGTGTGGCTGTCTACTTATTTGCTATCGCCATCGATGCTCCGCCTTCTGGCCGAAACTACGACGTTTCTGTTTTTGTTTTACAAAAGCTGTATTTTATCCGCAACCATGTCATTTCCCTCGATGATTTGCCATAACGTTCCATCAATTTTCACAAAATTTGGTATTTGCGCAATTGCAGCTATGCTAGAGCAGCAGACTAAATTCTGCGCCTCTTATTAAATGCTTTAATGCTCGAGAGCGCTTATAAATGCAATTTATTGCCAAAGCACCATTTCACCCATTAACGTTCAACTTTGCGCACACATGATCCATTACTTGGTCCTTACTGCCACTATGCATAAGGAAGCTACCTGGCTTATTTAACCGAGGCCACCAGGCGAATGTCCTATCGTGCAGGAAAAAACCGGATGAACAAGGGTGCAGGAATTATTAAAGCGGAAGCCTTACACGGCTCATGGGTAAAAAAAAACCCAATGTCCGGCGTTATGGAACCAAAATTCATTCAAAATTTTATTAATTCGTTATTCAAAATTCTTAGGAAGTCGAACCTGTTATCTTTGTGGGAGTCGAATCCACAACCTTTGGTTTTAATTAGGGCGAATTAGGCCATAAATCTATATATATATATATATATATATATATATATATATATATATATATATATATATATATATAGAGGAAGAGAGAGAGAGAGAGATGCAAATGAGAGAAAGGCAGGGAGGTTAACCAGACTTAAAACCTCCCTGCCTTTCGTAAAGCGGACGCGAAGAAAAAGCGTCAGCACGACCTGTCGTGTAAATTAGGGCTGAATTCATCAAGGCACAGTAAACTGCGATAGAGATTATTAGGACACTCGAACCCATGACCTTTTGTGGGAGTCGAACTAACTTGGAGATAGGGGCGAACTGGCAATATGTCAACTTGGATTCCAGTTGACATCGTGAAGGTCTAGAGTCAAACCTACGACCTTTTGTGGGACTTGAACCCTTGACCATTGGTGCGAGTCGAACGCACGACCCAACATAAAGATGTGGGCAAAGCGGTCTAAGTTAGATTCCAATCAACATCGTGAAGGTCGAGAGTCAGACGCACAGCCTTTGGTGGGAGTCAAACCCACCAACTTTGGTGTTAAATAAGACACTTGAACCCAAGACGCAACTTGGTCCAATGAGCGAACCCGCCATCTCTTCAAGTTGGGTTCCATGTGACATCGTGACGGTCGAGAATCGAACCCACTACCTTTGGCGTTAATTAAAGCGAAGCGCATTAAAGCACAGGTAATTAGGATATAGTTAATTAAAGCACTCGAACTCATGACTTTTGGTGGGAGGTGAACCCTCGACCTTTACTAAGAGTCGAACCCGCGAACTTTGTTGTTGTTTAGGGCGCAGTCAGTTAAGCCACGGTTACTTAAGGTAGGTAATTGAGGCACTCGAACCCACGACCTTTGGTGGGAGGAAATCATCATCATCATCATCATCATCATCATCATCATCATCATCATCATCATCATCATCATCAGCCTGGTTACGCCCACTGCAGGGCAAAGGCCTCTCCCATACTTCTCCAACAACCCCGGTCATGTACTAATTGTGGCCATGCCGTCCCTGCAAACTTCTTAGTCTCATCCGCCCACCTAACTTTCTGCCGCCCCCTGCTACGCTTCCCTTCCCTTGGGATCCAGTCCGTAACCCTTAATGACCATCGGTTATCTTCCCTCCTCATTACATGTCCTGCCCATGCCCATTTCTTTTTCTTGATTTCAACTAAGATGTCATTAACTCGCGTTTGTTCCCTCACCCAATCTGCTCTTTTCTTATCCCTTAACGTTACACCTATCATTCTTCTTTCCATAGCTCGTTGTGTCGTCCTCAATTTGAGTAGAGCCCTTTTAGTAAGCCTCCAGGTTTCTGCCCCGTAGGTGAGTACTGGTAAGACACAGCTATTATATACTTTTCTCTTGAGGGATAATGGCAACCTGCTGTTCATGATTTGGGAATGCCTGCCAAACGCACCCCAGCCCATTCTTATTCTTCTGATTATTTCCGTCTCATGATCCGGATCCGCCTTCACTACCTGCCCTAAGTAGATGTATTCCCTTACGACTTGCAGTGCCTCGCTGCCTATTGTAAATTGCTGTTCTCTCCCGAGACTGTTAAGCATTACTTTAGTTTTCTTCAGATTAATTTTTAGACGAAAGATCTGATCAAGAAACGCCAATGTATGAAAGCATCTAACCCTACAGCTAGAATAGAACTTGCAGAACTTTCGAAGTTAATCAACAAGCGTAAGACAGCTGACATAAGGAAGTATAATATGGATAGAATTGAACATGCTCTCAGGAACGGAGGAAGCCTAAAAACAGTGAAGAAGAAACTAGGAATTGGCAAGAATCAGATGTATGCGTTAAGAGACAAAGCCGGCAATATCATTACTAATGTGGATGAGATAGTTCAAGTGGCTGAGGAGTTCTATAGAGATTTATACAGTACCAGTGGCATCCACGACGATAATGGAAGAGAAAATAGTCTAGAGGAATTCGAAATCCCGAAGGTAACGCCGGAAGAAGTAAAGAAAGCCTTAGGAGATATGCAAAGGAGGAAGGCAGCTGGGGAGGATCAGGTAACAGCAGATTTGTTGAAGGATGGTGGACAGATTGTTCTAGAGAAACTGGCCACCCTGTATACGCAATGCCTCATGACCTCGAGCGTACCGGAATCTTGGAAGAACGCTAACATAATCCTAATCCATAAGAAAGGGGACGCCAAAGACTTGAAAAATTATAGACCGATCAGCTTACTGTCCGTTGCCTACAATGTATTTACTAAGGTAATTGCAAATAGAATCAGGAACACCTTAGACTTCTGTCAACCAAAGGACCAGGCAGGATTCCGTAAAGGCTACTCAACAATAGACCATATTCACACTATCAATCAAGTGATAGAGAAATGTGCAGAATATAACCAACCCTTATATATAGCTTTCATTGATTACGAGAAAGCGTTTGATTCAGTCGAAACCTCAGCAGTCATGGAGGCATTACGGAATCAGGGTGTAGATGAGCCATATGTAAAAATACTGGAAGATATCTATAGCGGCTCCACAGCCACCGTAGTCCTCCATAAAGCAAGCAACAAAATCCCAATAAAGAAAGGCGTCAGGCAGGGAGATACGATATCTCCAATGCTATTCACAGCGTGTTTACAGGAGGTATTCAGAGACCTGGATTGGGAAGAATTGGGGATAAAAGTTAATGGAGAATACCTTAGTAACTTGCGATTCGCTGATGATATTGCCTTGCTTAGTAACTCAGGGGACCAATTGCAATGCATGCTCACTGACCTGGAGAGGCAAAGCAGAAGAGTGGGAGGAAATGGGTGATAGGAAATAACGCATTCGAATGAAAATGTCAAGTAATGTAATGAATGTCTAGTGAGCGCGCAGGCTTTCGCATTCATCCTTTTTAGCGGATGCTAAAGTGACTCAACCTTTTTGTAACTCTCCTACTTAAGATGAAGCTTTAGATCGGGCCCAACTCCAAAGCGGCCTATTCAAATACATGTAAAACGCAGAAACGCTTTTGTGAGATAACCCTTGGACCAATTTTAATGAAATTTGTTGAATTTGAGAGATAAAGGCGAATTCCAATGATTGTTGGAAGCAGAATTTCAATTTAGGGGCTGAATTTTGTAAAAAAGAATTTTCGAAAATTTGAAATTTCTAAAGAAGTAGAAGCACGAAGTTTACAAATTAATAGCTCTGCATCAAGGACAGATATAGCGATTATATAATCGGCAACCATTATATCATACAAAGTGGACAAGTTCGACATGTCAAATTATATTTTACGGGAATTTGTTACGTTGTGTACGGGGGTTCTGCAAAAGCTGTATTTACATATTACTACATTTTTTGATATTCATGTCTAACTTATCAATTTTGCCGCTTTAGATGTACTGTTAAATGGAATTCACAGAATTGTGATATCATTTTTCATTGATCAGTTATAGAGTTGTAAACCTGATAGTTTCGTTTTCTGAAATGTTTTGATTTTTGCCATCTTTTAATGAAGAATTGACAACCTAAATCGAAAATTAGAAACTATCAGTCACTATATATTAAGTTTTTCTTTTAGATGCAACAAACCTCGCCAAATTTGGTGCAGTGGTTGCCGACAAAAACGAATTCTCCTTTTACATGTATTTATATAGCAGCACGCGAGCTAAAGCTTGATCTTAAGCTTCGAAGGCTAAAATTTCGGGACTTATTGTAATTGACCAGATCTCGCATTTCTGCAAAACCTAATTTTTTTCTAACACAGATTTGCCTCGAGACATATGGAAACGTAATGAAAACGGCAGCGTGACACTTTTAAGCATTTATTAAATTTTTTTACGAAAATTGCTGCGCGAGCACTTCGTACAGATGGTTAACCAGCGATGCTGAAACGTGCGGCCCCGGTGTTTATCACTAAGTCAATGCGGACGGTTCATTAAACGGCGGCTTGGTAGGCTGTCGAATCCTCGGTACGCAGTTGCTATTTGTGCTCGGCTTCACGAGCCTGTTCTTTTGCCCGGGCTGCAGCGTCGGCACGGCGTGTACGAGCTCGTTCCCGGCTCTGCTCGTGGCTTTGCTGATCGAAAGCTGCCTGCTCCTCAGGAGTACATATGGCGCGTGGCCTATTCATTTTGGAGCCGGAGAGAAATTGCTGCGCGCGCGCTGAGCTGCGATGGAAAGCAACGACGTTACTACTGGCGCAGCTAATCCAACACCACCTAGATAGCGCAAGACCCTTTCACTCCGATACATGACGTCATGCTACCATGCCAGACTGTCATGCAATCTTATGGGGATGCTCCCGAGTAGGCAACAGTGATTTTGACGTCACTGCTTCGATCACGCAAACCTTGTCAATAGAAAGTTCGGGCCAGGTAGCGCGCGTCATGGATCGGAGTAAACAGGCCTTGTGATATCAAGGTGGTGTTGCCTAATCGTGTGCCTCTGTTTCTCTCTCTCTCTCTCTCTTTTCTTGCGTACTCATGGGGTTGCACCGGAGCTGTTTTCGGCCTACAGGCGACCGACGGACGGATGAATCGGCTAGCCGGATACAGCTTTCACTCTAAAGAGCAGTAATCGACGCACACGTTTAACTTGGCACGCAGATTTGTGATAGCGTCCCCCTCAATTACATTGAACTTGGTTTTGCTGGTATATATTTGTAGTTAAGCAGGGCAGTTGTCAAAAATTTGAACAGCTTGTAAAACATACTCATAAAGCTCCGACGTATTTGCATAGGTCATTTATTAGAAGGCCTATAATTAACACACACAATTTGAATTATGTATACACGTTACCCAGCACATTCCACATAGTTTCTTGTAATATAAACGATGTGGCTTGTATTTCTCGAGGAAGACACCGGAAAGACAAGGTGCATTCTTTATTATTACGCGTGGAAATTAAGCAAAAAGTTGGGTTCAATAAAATTTATAGCGTTTATATTCACATCAGAAACACTAAATTTTAGCCGCAGAGTACGCTTCATATTCACCCTGTTTTCATTGAACTTGAAGTTGGCATCCTTTGTTGTTGTTTTATGATTCTGGGAGACATCGTGAATAATGCAAGCGTGAAACTCTGGAAAGTTTGAATAACTAACTTTCTGCAAACGCTATAAATAACCTGCACAGATTAAATGTTTTTCCTTCGTCACTCGCAACATGTTTCCTACTTTAGCTAACTATAAGCACCGCGGCTCACATAGTTAACCGAGAAGACCGGGCAAAAGAAATTACGCGCCATTGTCAAGGCATAAAATTTGGGTGAAGACGAGTACTCAGTGATTATTTTCAAACCACGTGACCAATGCACACACTTCAAATTTTCAGTACGTGACACTCATTGAGTGCCTCAATTTTCTGAATATGAATATTTTGGTGTTTTTAGTCCTCTCAGGCAAACGGAGAAGCATTTGAAGTGCTTCATGTAATGCCTCTAAACGAGCGAGTGACCTGACGCTGCGGCCTTTTCGGACTTCATCCTGACCTGCGTATTTTCCTACAACAGGAACACCCGTTCGTGAAGCTGGCTGCTGCCTACCGACTGTGCTGTTGCTGTTGCTATCGGCAGCTGCGAAATGCAACCTGACTCAGCGTGCCTGCGCGGAAGTCATTCAAGTGTGCCTCGTCTGTGCACATCTGACTGTCATAAGTGCACCTTGCAGCCTATCGTCAACGCGCGGTGTCACCCTAGTTCCTGGCGAAGCGCTTAAAAAGCCTGGCCACATTCCTGCAGTGACCATATATACGGGCGAGTCATCTGACGCTGGGGCCCTTTCGAACTGCCTCCTGACCTGCGTATTTTCGTACTACAGGTAATTTATCTCATTTGTCTTCGTGTTCTTAGCCTCATTGGGTCGTCACACTCAGATCGCTCGTTCATGGCTCCTACGGTTGCTGCGCTATCCAGGGAGTTCGACGAGTTTACGCTCTCTGTTGAAAATTGCTCCAGCTTTCAAAGAAGCTTGATTCGGTTACATGTGCGACGACCATCTGCAGCCCGTCTGAAGCCAAGAAACTACACCAAGAACTAGCTAATATTAGGAATTTCACGAATTTCATGAATAATGAGCTAGGGGCTGTGAAAGCTGGTAACACAGCCCTGGCCGCTAAGAACAAGAGCCTTGCTGATTGCAATGATCGGCTCTCCCTTAAAGTCTCTCAACTTGAGCAATACTCCCGCTTGAATAATGTTGAGATCAGAGGTGTCCCCGCGTCTCATGGAGAGGAATGCTCAATAATTGTCGAACGCCTGGGTGAGAAAGCTGGTTGTCCTTTGGTCGTCACCGGTTTTGACACTGTTCACAGAGTTCCTACTCCTGTAGTGAATAAAAAGAACATCATTGTTCGATTTGATTCAAGGCAAATGCGAGGCGCTTTTGTTTCTAGGGCTCGCAAGGCTCGCCTTACAACCTCTTCTCTGGGGTTCTCTGGCTCTGGTGAAAATACAATTTTTATCGATGACGACCTAACACCCGTGAAAAAAAAAAACAGTTTACAAGGCGTGCTCACTAGAGGATCAGAATGAATGGATGTTCATCTTCATTGACAATTGTGTCATAAAGGCTAGGAGAACAGCGACAAGCCGCGTCCTTCGGATTAATTACGAACCTGATCTGAAAGTATTTGACGTGTGAAGGCTAATATGAGGTTGATATATTAATTACCATATCGACCATGAACGTTCTTTCACCGAGTGAGCTTGCTAATGCCTTACCTAATCATGACAATCTTTTCGCCATTCAGTTTAATTACCGCAGCCTTAAAAATAATTTTGATCATATTCACACGCTTCTTCATCGCCTTAATCATCACTTTTCCGTTTTGTGTTTTTCTTTTGATGTGGCTTTCCTCTGACGATCGGAATTTATACAATTTCCAAGATTACCATTGTGAATTCGCTCACCGTACCAGCGACGCTCATGGAGGCTCTGCGATCTTCATATCAAAACAACTGTCATTCACCAGGCGCACAGACATTGATATCAGTGTTGCGAAATGGGAATCCGTTTGGATTGAACTTGAACATAATTATAATGGACGGTATTATTATTAACATACTTGACAGTTAAAATAACGTCTGTATTGATTATATCAACTGCTTCTCTAGTCTGATAAATATGTCTACTCGTCGTGTTAACAATTAGATTTCGTTAATTGATCACTTACTCTCGAATTTCGATGAACATGTCTATTCTGGCGCACTCGATTGCGATATCAGCGATCACCTAGCAGTGTTTTTGTTACCTCACTAAATCTGTAGCTCCCGTCCATTTGGCTCACCTTCGTACCTACTTTGATAACAATGAATTTGTCCGTATTATTTCCAACACTGACTGGTCACATTTCCTTAACTTCACATATCCTCAGGCTGCTTTTTCTGAATTTTATTCCGTCATTACTGATGCGATGCAGAGCTGTACAAAAACTATATCTTCCAATAGACGATGTCGGTCTCCACGCGCCCCTTGGATTATTAAATCTCTCCTTTCTTCTTTACGGAAGGAGGATAATTTATATTTAAAAAGAAACGACAGCAATTCAACTGCAAACTGAAATCACGCTATGAAAAGTATTCGGCTGTATTAGCCTCCCTTGTCAAAGCAGCCAAGCCGCGCTATTACAGTCAGCAGCTTCAGGTTGTGGAAATGACTTCAAGAGACAATGGAAACTATTTAATCAGTTTTTTAACAAAATAAAACAACGTGAGCAAGTTACTTCGGTTGCTCAGGATGGCTTATGTATTAATGATGCCTCAGGGATTTCAAACGCTTTTTTTTAATCCATCTCGTCTGCTTGCTTCGAAGCTTCTACCTTTTCTTACTCCTGTACTATTCCCCGTTATCCACTTTTTTTTAATATCCTACTCTCCCTGATGAAGTGCGATGGGTAATTACCAGTTTGCGTGCCACAAGCCCGGGTTTAGACAACATTAATGGTGCTATCATAAAATTAATCAATAATTTAATCCCTCCACTGCTCTCACATATCTTTATCTTTGTATTTAAGACTGGAGTGTTTCCGCTACAGTTTAAGGAAGCAAGGCATTGCCTATTTAAAAAAAAATCACTCTAAGCTTGTCGGAAATTACAGGCCAATTTCCGTGCTTCCTTTCCTAGACAACGTTTCAAAAAAACTAATTGAAATCCGCCTTAGCAAACGTGTCACAAAGTTTCATATGCTCTCCAATGGTCAGTTTGGTTTTCGTGAGGGGCTTTCTGCAAATGTAGCTATTGCAAACATCACTGACATAATTAAAACATATATCGATAATGAAACTTATGCTGGTTCTATTTTCGTTGACTTCGCGAGAGCTTTTGATTCTATTGACCAGAACATACTTCTTATAAAACTAGAGCGTTATGGCATAACTGGACGCCCCCTCAAACCTTTTACAGAGTTTTCTGAACGATAGGAAACAGTGCATCTCTATTAATTATGTTTACTCGGATCCAATTACTATAAAATGCGGTGTTCCTCGAGGCTATATTTTGGGCCCCATTCTCTTCTTAAGCTTCTTGCATACGTCACTTTTGTCCGCCCAGTCTTAGAATGCGCCAGTACTGTGTGGTTCCCTCACATTGCGAACGATATCGCCATTTTGGAAAGGGTGCAGCGGAAAGCGGTGCGTCTTATCTTTAACAGATACGGACGCCTTGACTCGCCTACTGCTCTGTTACAGCGTGCTGATCTAGCTACGCTTGAAAGTCGCGCAAAGCTTTTTCGGCTCAAATTTGTATACCAACTATTGCATAGGTCATTCCGTATAAACCCTGACTCTTACTTTAAATTTCGTGATACCAGACCGACCAGAAGACGGCATGCATGGGAACTTGTAGAATATCCGTTTATTAATAATACGTTTCGTTATTCTTTCTTTCCACGCTCAATTCGTGAATGGAATGCACTGGATGTAGTCGCAAAACAGCAGCCAACACTAGCAAAGTTTATGGATTTAACTGAGCATGCTGCATGAGCCTAAAAGTTGTCAATATAAGTAACTAAGTTGCTTTCGCCATGCAATCCATCCCGATTCAGTTTGTGATAGGAAAGCACTTGCCTACACATTTTGTTCTGTGCATTTTGTATTTGAATGATGCCTTCTACACTGCATTTTTTTTCTAGTTTTCCTGCTGGTTGATGTACATTGGTTTCGTTATGTGTATTATTATGTATGAATGTACTACTGCTATTCTTGAATAGTCTCCAATCATTATGTGCTGTTCTTCTATAGAATGTTTTAGTAATGTTCATTCATGTGACTTGTTGCTCACCCCTGTAAGAATTCCCATGGGAGATTGACAGTATTCTATAAATAAATAAATAAATAAATAAATAAATAAATAAATAAATAAATAAATAAATAAATAAATAAATAAATAAATTAATTACCTCCCCCAGTGCTTAGCTTCTTCGCAGTGCGTATTATATGCGGATGATACCACAATTTTTTTCTTCGCCATACCAACCTTAACCATCTAATGTTCAGCCTCCAAACAGATTTGAACTCTCATCGAAATTGGTCCACTATAAATAAGCTAATGATTAACGTAAAGAAAACGTGCTTCGTGCTTTTTACGTCTCCTCTGAAAAAATAACTCCAATTCCTCGTTTTCTATATGTTCAAGCTCGAAAAATCAGAACTAACTGTAGCACTAAATTTGTAGGTGTTGTTATTGATTCCAAGCTAAAATCCCGCGACCATGTTTTGTCAGTTATTAGACAAATCACACCAGGACTTCAGGCACTCATTCGCACTCGAGCTTTTTTTGGTATCACAACACTTGTCACTTTATATCATGCATTTATTCACAGTCACATGAATTATTCTATTGAATCCTAGGGCAGCACTTATAATATCCATCTATCACCTCTCCTAACCCTTCAACTATTCGGAGTATTTTGCCGCTCGACAATCGCACTCATTCCTGTTCTTTATTAACAATGGCGTGCTACCTTTATTCCTATCTTATTGCTATTATCTTGGCCTATTATTTTTCAGTCTTTCTTCGCTATCTCTACCTCGACATAATTCCATCATACATATTGGTTAGCGCTAACTGCGCCCGTTTTTCTGTTAAGGGCAATCTTCTTTTGCCTAACGTACACTATAACTACGGAAAACAAACTATTCTTTTTATTGCTATATTACTATGGAAATCCCGGCCTACCGACTTAAAACAATGTAACTCCCTTTTCATCTATAAATCTCAATTAAAAGACTACCTATCTGAATCAAAAGTGGCTGTATTAATTAACTTGACATAGTGTTTGATCACATGCGCCTGCTTATTTAAATTTATCCTGAAGACATGTTATACCAAGGTATTACTTTTTTAGTGTGTCGGTTTTCTTCTGTTTTTTTTTTGTACACCCCTTAATTTTGTAACTTGTTTTTATTTTATGATTATGCATGACATCACTGTACTTATTTCGTCTTTGATCTGCTTATTAATTTTTTGCCTATGCATCGTTAGTTTCGCTTTATTTCTCGATTTACAAAATATCTTAAGGGTTTACTTTGCCGCTCTTACTTTGTGACCCCTTCCTGTATACAACTGTTTTTGTACTAATTTACTTATCAATAAAATTGAATTAAATTGAAAACGAGGGTTCAGTAATTTTCCTCCCAGTCTTAATAGAGGCCGGAACTTAAGTTTTCCCGCATACTTGCCCCTTTCTCTGCCACATTTTTCAAAATATAAACTTCATGAGCTTGTCATTTTTTAAGAAAGCCATGAAAACTGGCATATAATGTTTTTTAGCCCTTCTATAGTCGCTCCAACAGCTTGGCTCTAAAAAGAATGTTTGGATTTTCGGGAGGTACAGTGGTTTAATTGGATGAACATAGAAATGTAGATAACTATTATATTGCCGATTCCGCTACAAACACTTTTTGGAAGAAAGGTCCAGTGCTATTGACTAAATACTGCTGTGTCTTATTACGACGGCTTTTAGTCCTGCTACAAGTAGAAATACGCAGGGATCATGGCTCGGTGGTTCAACTTATGTATTTACGGCCAGGGATTGTGAATACGCAAAGTTTCCTCACAAGTAAAACCGTTTGTGCAGCATTATCAATTAATTAACTAATTAACTTACCTTCAGTACCGAATCACTACAGAGGGGAGTGGGTAGGCAATAAGCATAGTGCACAATAATACAAAAAAGCATGGTAAGGCTTGGAAACTCGTAAGTACAAAGTGTTAGCTAAAGCAGATTTAAATCGGGTGTTATGATAAATGGAAATAATTTCGGAAGAAAGGCGATTCAAATCTTGGGAAGCAGAGGTAAAAAAAAAAGGTTAGAAAGGTTTTAGTATGAGGTGGCTTGACAACAAACCTTAAAGCGATGGTCAACACGGTCAGATCCATAATGTGGCTGAAGAATTAGTTCGTCAAGGAGGATCGGGTGATAGTAAAGCCCATAGAAAAAGTTTAAGCGAAAAATTTTTCGATGGGATGCTAATGACGGAAGAGCGATATCCGATTTCATAGAATTTATACTGGCAATGTGGTTATAGCAGGAACAGATGAAGCGAGTAGAGCGATTCTGTGCCATTTCTAGTAAAACAACAAAATTGTTAGTGCTTGGGTCCCAGAGTGGAGTGGCGTATTCTAATTTAGATTTAATGAGTGTTTTATAAAAGAGCTTTAAAGATGAAGGAGCGGCTGAAAAGTTACGGCGTAAGTAACCTAACAAGCGATTAGTGTTGTTCATTATCTCCTACACATGCAAAGACAAAGTTAGATTAGATGTGATATGAACGCATAAAGGTTTACAGGAAGAGCTGGTCATGTAATATGTAAGAAGAGTACTAGATGCACGAGTCACACGTTACACAAGTATTGCACCCCTTAGATATAGAAGTTAGGTCTGACTGAAGAATGTTACCATCGTAATCAGTAACTATTTCACGGAAAATTGCGAATATTAGAAGAAACTAGAGAGGGAAGGTCCTTAATGCAAATGAGAAAAAGAAGGGGGCCTAATGGGGATCCTTGTGGGACTCCAGATTGAACAAGTTAAAGGAATGTTCATTGGTTCCAACAAATTGGGAACAATTTGAAAAAAGAATATCTCTGATCCATCTACACACACGCACGCTCACGTGCACGCACATACACATACACATACACATAAGCGCGCGCGCACACACACACACGCCCACACGCAAAAACACTACGATCAATATTAAGCTCACCAAGTTTATGAAATAGAAGTATGTGAGAGACCTTGTGGGACGCTTTAGAAAAAATTAGGCAAACACAGTCAGCTAACAAAGAACGCTCAAGAATGCGGTTTTGTTTACCAGTAAATAATATGAGCTGTGTTTCGCACGAAAATGATTTCCGAAAGCCATGTTGAATTGGTGAGAAAAAGGAGTTATGTTCAAGACAGTTGACAAGGTTCGAGAACATAATGTGTTCTGAGAGTTTGCAGCATTTACAAGTAATGGAAATTAACCGATAATTACATAGCGAAAGTTTATTGCCCGATTTGAAGATTGAAATCACCTTCCCAATTTTCTATTGAGCTGGGAGAGTTGATCTGCCAAGTGATTGCTGAAATATTTTTGTTAGTATGATGGACCTGTAAACAGAAGTATTTTTCAGAAATTTGCAATCAATAGAATCAGAACCAAGGGAGGAATGGTATTCTAAGTTGTGGATGAGTTTCGCATTTCCCGCCGTGTCAACAATAATGGGAGGCATGAATGAGTAAACTGTAATGAAAGTTGTTTGGAAGATTATTATTTGTAACAACGGAGAAATTTCTCGAAAAGGTGTCGCTTAGAATAGTAGTGCATTGGTTAGGAGCAACGGAGTTGCCAGCTATGTCTACCAAAGCAATGGAGTTGTCAAGACTGTGGTTAATCGTACGCAAAAACTTTCAAACATTAGAGCGCAGAAGTTAAGGTAAGGTATTGGACATGAACTTACCTTCCTTTAATGCTGCGATGTCAATCGATGCAGCTTTGTAGGCTGTCCATCGCGAGTTTGAAGATGGTAATTTGGCCAAGCGATATAGGTGCTTTTTTATCGGTTAGGAAGCTGTTTTATATGGGTGATATACAATGATGTTCGAGGATTAGATGTGATAATACGAGCAGAGGTATATTTTTTAAGTAATTGGTTTACTTTAGTTGAAAACATCTTTCAGTTATGTTGAATAGGACGCTCATAAAAGTTAGTCAGAAATTTGTTAATTAAATAAGCTAATTCATTTTTGTTTGCCTCGAAGTTAACTCTAGCATAGCTACGAATTGTTTTGCGTATTTTGCTGGTTTTTAGAACTTGCGGATTAATAAAAAAGGAGAGTAAAGGGTGGTCACTTATACCTGGCAAATAAGAAATACTAGAAACAAGGTCAGGTCTAGTTGTAAGGATTAGATCAAGGGTGTTGGCCGAGACAGGTGCGATTCTAGTAGCTTGAGTGGTTAACTGCGATAAAGAAAACGCAGACAACAGTTGTCAAAAATCGTGAATTTGAGAGGAAAATGGTGACGTAGCTGCTGGTTCTGTGTTCCAGATTGTTAGGAAAGTTAGTCACTGAATAAGAACATAGTGGGATAAAGGAAAATGTGAGGCAGTGTCATTAATACTATCATGAAATTCCGACACAAAAGTATTAATGTATGTGGGCGAACGATAACAAATACCGAGTACTATATTTGGTGGCCAATTATTAAAGACACCAAGATGATTTCTAGGTTACTGTTGACGCCAATGCGCGACTATGGAAAATCTTTAGAGACAGTGAGGAGGATGCCACCACTTCGGCGTGCATCTTTGTCACAATGACAAATAGAGGAACGGTATGCACCTTGGAAGATTTCCAAATCCTTTACGTTATCATGGAGCCACGTCTTGGTCAGTGTAATTGTATGAACAGAAAATTTATATATTGCGCTGATAAGGAGCTTTATCGGTCTAGTACGTTTCTTGCATCGGTAAAGAGGACGGCCACACGAGAACAGCTTGAGTGCCCGTCACCCCTCGTGGTTTCCTAGCCTGAAGTGTCGGAGTTAGGTGCAGCAATGGCAGGCTCTCCGCGTAGCTCGATTTCGTCAACCTTATCGAAGACAGGATTTTACGTGAAGCATTTTTTTTGGTAATAACCATTTCGCTGTAACGCAGGTGGAAGGAAGACGATTGTGGTTGGCTACGAGCGAATTCCATTAGTGTCTTTCGAGCTAAGGGGGTCCCGGGTGAAATGTCTTGACTGATGCATATGACATTTGTTTTGAATTGTTCACGCTGTGAAAACAGCTTTAATTTTAAAGTTGGAAAACTTAGCAGTAATGGGACGGCGTCTGGCAAGAGAGTTTGTATGTATCCGGTGAGCAGGCGGTGATACAAAAATGTGCGGAATATAACCAACCTTTATATATAGCTTTCATTGATTACGAGAAAGCGTTTGATTCAGTCAAAACCTCAGCAGTCATGGAGGCATTGCGGAATTAGGGTGTAGACGAGCCGTATGTAAAATTACTGAAAGATATCTAGCGGCTCCACAGCCACTGTAGTCCTCCATAAAGAAAGCAACAAAATCCCAATAAAGAAAGGCGTCAAGCAGGGAGATACGATCTCTCCAATGCTATTCACAGCGTGTTTACAGGAGGTATTCAGATACCTGGATTGGGGAGAATTGGGGGTTAATGGAGAATTCCTTAGTAACTTGCGATTCGCTGATGATATTGCCTTGCTTAGTAACTCAGGGGACCAACTGCAATGCATGCTCACTGTCTTGGAGAGGCAAAGCCGAAGGGTGGGTCTGAAAATTAATTTGCAGAAAAGTAAAGTAGTGTTTAACAGTCTTGGAAGAGAACAGCAGTTTACGATAGGTAGTGAGGCACTGGAAGTGGTGAGGGAATACATCTACTTAGGACAGGTAGTGACTGCGGATCCGGATCATGAGACTGAAATAATCATAATAATAAGAATAGGCTGGGGCGCGTTTGGCAGGCATTCTCAGATCATGAACAGCAGGTTGCCATTATCCCTCAAAAGAAAAGTTTATAACAGCTGTGTCTTACCAGTACTCACGTACGGGGCAGAAACCTGGAGGCTTACGAAAAGGGTTCTACTTAAATTGAGGGCGACACAACGAGCTATGGAAAGGAGAATCATAGGTGTAACGTTAAGGGATAAGAAAAGAGCTGATTGGGTGAGGGAACAAACGCGAGTTAATGATATCTTAGTTGAAATTAAGAAAAAATCACCGACGATTACGTTACTTCCTAATGCGAAATGTGAGCGCAGCAAATAAGCTGTTTCACCTTTTGGATAGATTGAGGCAAAGAAATCGAGCAACACATGTATGCGCTATCACATAATTTTTTTTTATTTTTCACACGTATTCCTTTAACAAAGACTCCACTAACAGTTCTTGACAGTCATGAAGGAAGCTTTGTGGTCGGAGAAATAGACTGATATATGTTCGACTTGGTACACCAATGCTTGATTCTCAAAGACGAGATCTATACAAGTGCCTCGCGAGGTTGTCACAGCCGTGGGGGAAGCAGAGGCTAAGCGCCGCCGCCGAGAAGACCCTGCCGTTCGCGCCGCCGAAGCGGAGGCTCATCGCCGCCGTCGAGAGCAACCAGCAGTAAGCGAGGCTGAAGCAGAAGCTCATCGCCGCCGCCGAGAAGACCCTGCAGTTCGCGCCGCCGAAGCGGAGGCTCATCGCCGCCGTCGAGAGCAACCAGCAGTAAGCGGAAGCGGAGGGGGGCGGCGTGTACACCCAGCGGCAAACGATGGGGGCAGAAGCGCGCGCAGCAAGCGGACAACACGATAAAGGGAGGAGGGAAGAGATAGCAGCGACTGACTGATGCCGCTGACGGCGATAGTGAGTCAACCCCAGCTATCCGCCACACAAGAACAGGGGGGGGGGACCCTTTCCTCCTCTTTCTGCATGGCGGCGACGGTGTTCTATGCAGTCACGTTATCTTGACTCTCTAGCGGCGTCAGCGGCATCCAGCGGTATCAGTCGGTCGCTGCTAGCGCTGGGGGGATGAAAGGGGGGCGGAGCTGGTTACGAGGCCGACGACGACGCCGACGACGACGACGACGCCGACGACGACGCGAAACCCAGGAACGGACGCCAAAGAGCTGCGCTCTAAAAGAAATGGGGGGGGGGACATGGGCAGGACACGTAATGAGGAGGGAGGATAACCGATGGTCATTAAGCGTTACAGAATGGATTCCAAGGGAAGGGAAGCGTAGCAGAGGGTGGCAGAAAGTTAGGTGGGCGGATGAGATTAAGAAGTTTGCAGGGACAACATGGCCACAGTTAGTACATGACCGAGGTAGTTGGAGAAGTATGGGAGATGCCTTTGCCCTGCAGTGGGCGTAACCAGTCTGATGATGATGATGATGGTGGTGAGCACGCTGGATGCAATCGGCTTAAAATGAGAGAAATACAGAAATTATTGCGTCTATTAGCTTTTTTTCAGTTCCATTCCAACATTATTTGGAATTGGGAAGGCCATAGACAATTAAGTTGTCACGACGTGACCTGCATGTCCTCGATTTCATCAAGTCGGGACTGAAATGACTATTTGTGTGAAGACAAAACATGGACTTCCTCTTTAAGGCAAGAAACTTCTTGTGACAGGTCTTGAGCCTGTTTAGCTCGTTGTTCTAATGTGTTCAAGCGATTCTGAAACTCCTCGAGTTGGGTCTCAATTAGCTTTTTGTCCGTTTTTTATGGCTTTGGTATCAGCGGCGAGCTCTGCATTAGATTTACTGGTTTGCAAAGAGCACGCATGGATTTCCTTTAGAAAGTGGAACGTAACTGAAATTTGTTGGTTTAACTAATCAGGAAGCTTTCCACGTCGAGAAGAGATTCGGAGTGGGTGGTTGGGACCTGGATTAAGCTCAACATCTCCAGCACGTATCAACAAGCAAGACATTGAAAAGCATTCAGATAAAGTCCCAAGTAATTCAAATTTGCGCCTTGCGGTGGATAGTGGGCAAGGCAGAAGCAAAAGAGACCGGTTGTCACTACTATAGGATTTAGTTGGCAAGAAGGCAGAACGGGTTCAGCATGGCAATCGGCGCACTGCTGCCATGCCCACTCTATGAAGTGTTCGCAAAAAGTTTCAACATATCCGATGTTTCCGAAGCACATTTTAAATTTACATTGCAAAAAAAACCTGGCATAGCATTTTCTTGCATGCACAGATGTGACATTTAGCTTTGTCCTGGTTCACATACGGTGCTCTGCCGTCTTATGTCTGAAAATAGCACTAAACGTGAGGTGTATGTCTGGTGGAATAGCAAACCAGACGTGACAAGGCTAGCATGAGTTGAAGATTTATGTCTGTATTGCTTCAGTAAAAAATGCTGTTGTGAACATGCGTTGGTGTGTTCAAATCTAACACCTTGCACTGTCAGCTGCTCATTTTATACGGGCGAATAAAATTCAGCAGCGTTGACAACACCAAATACATACAGAAAGTAAAATACAAGCTACGCACCACGCTTTGGAGCGCTCTTTGAGCTTGGAGTAATTGCGAAGATTACTAACAACCATCTCACAACCATCCGCGGCGCGCCAGACGCTGGATGGATGGATGGATGTTATGAGCGTCCCCTTCGGAACGGGGCGGTAGGTTGCGCCACCAAGCTCTTGCTAATATACTACCTAATGTCCTTCCTAGGTTAAACAATAAAAAACAAAAACAAAAAACATTATGAACTCCCACACCCACATTTTCTGATCCCGTATTGCGAACTTTGCTTTTGTACGTCTCCGTTTTTTGTCGTTTCCCTACTTCCACCAATCCTCCAATCGCCTCTTACTAATGCCAATTGCGGATATGTTTACTTTTCCACTGCTCTCGCTGAACCAAAGGGCTTCAAGGAGGCCAGTGGTGCCTAAATCGACTGCTGGGTAGAGGTCTTCACATTCTAATAAAACATGCTCCATAGTTTCCCTAGCTTTACTGCAGCAAGCACATGCTTCTTCTTCCTTCTTATATCTAGCTTTATAGGTGCGGGTTCTAAGGCCTCGCGATCTCGCTTCGAAAAGTAATGAGCTTCCCTTTGAGTTATCATAAATTGTTTCTTTCCTGATTTCGTTTTTTCCTCTTAAGTAGTTACTCATGGCAGGTTTCTTTTTCATTGCCGCCACCCATGAGATTATTTCAGCCTCTCTGACTTTCCGCATGACCGTCTTTGTTGCTGTGTTGTCCACCCTACAGGCGGTATACTTGCTGGTAAGCTTCCTAGTTCTTTTTCTCCACTGTGAATCGATGCTTTTCTTGTACAGATGCCTGAACACTCTCCCAGCCCATTTACTTTCTTCCATATTGCTCAGCCGTTCTTCATACTCAATTTCACTGTGAACTTCCCTCTCTTGAAAACTAGTCCAGCCCATATCACCCTGCACAGCTTCGTTTGTAGTCTTCCCGTGAGCGCACAGTGCGAGGCGACCCACTGACCTTTGGTTCCCATCGAGTCCTGATTGTACCCCTGATTTAAAGCAAACAACCGCATTTCCAAAAGTAAGTCCTGGGACCATTACACCTTTCCACATACTTCGGAGGACCTCGTACCTATTGTATCACCATAGCGCTCTGTGCTTCATTATGGCTGCATTTCTCTTCCCCTTCACTGTTATTGTTTTTTTCCTGTGTTTCCATATATCTATTGGCTTCGTTTATTCTTATACCAAGGTATTTATATTCTGTTACCCGAGATATTTCCTGGCCCTGTATCTCCACTATCTGTTCACTGTTTTCATTGAGTACCATAACACCTGATTTTCTAACACTAAATTTCAAACCTAAATTGTTGCCTTCCTGTCCACAGATATTACCAAGACGTTACAAATAACTTTGCTTGTTAGCTAGCAACACAATGTCATCCGCATAAAATAAACCTGCGAGCTGCTGCTCTACTACTGTACCCGCCTGTTTGTATGAGAGATTAAACCCAATATTACTTCCTTCTAGCGCGCTCTCCATCCTCACCATGTACATCATACACAGCAGCGGGGATAAAAGGTACCCCTGCATCAGTCCCTTGTTGATATCAACTTTCTCCTCGCTCCTCATCCCTTCCAATTCAACGCAAACTGTATTTTCTCGGTAAATCTCTCTCAAAAGCTGTCACGCTGGTCACGCAGCGTGGCGCCATCTGGCGAAGAAGGTGGCGCAAGACCTGCGCCGCGGAGCTCACGGATCGCTGGCGTAAAAAAGAGCGCAGACAACCATGTCTGAGCACTGAAAGATGACAGTAAAGTGCATGGTACACTGTATCTGCCTTTTAAACGTCGTTATCGGAAAGGACATAAAAGTTCAGCGCACTATAAGCTACAGCTTGAGGAATATTGTGAACAAATATTAGAAAGAACTCGCAAGCAATATTTTTTGTAACTTGTTTGAGCAGTAGCTAGCGTATGTAATCTCCTATACAAAGGATTGGGGGCAAGCGACCGCATTTTTTCAAGTTTTGACTCGTTGCCCGGACGATTTCGTTTTGTTCTCGCAACGATGCCCGGATGTTCTCCTAGAGTGCCCGGATAACGGCTCTGGCTCTGCTACTGCAAATAGTCGGTGTGGCATCTCATTCTCGGGAAAGTGACTGATCTCGCAACCCTTGGCTCGACTTGGCTTACAGCGCAACTGATGCATGAGCATCACGTCACATACCTATAATCAAATATAAAGAGAAGCGATAACAGCAAACTAACTCTTTTTGTGCACGCCGGAGATAGACAGCGCACACAAACACCAACAAAAGCACTGACCGCACCCGCCGAAATGCGGCTGCTCAATCTCAACGCGATCCCAGCGCCACCTCTCTGAAGGGATAAGAGTTGGAGTCGCCTCAGAAGCGGACTTCTTCTATTGACCTAATTTACAAACGTTGGCTCCAGCTAACGTTGGAGAAGCTGTTCAACAAAAAGAAAGATTTAAAAAACACTGCGCAAGATACAGTTATAAAAACTGTCATGGAGGAAGCAAAAAGTTTTTCCTTCTTCCATGAAACCTATCATGTTCGGTCGTCAGAGGTCTGACGACTGAAGATCGTAGGTCATGAGCTATCTAGCTTTTGTTTAAGGCTATCAAACAACGATGACCTAGCTGTCATCGGGAGAAACGAGACCATTTGTAAACAGACGAATGCGCACTGTATTTACCGGATGCAAGCAAAAAATGTTTACGCTTCAAGATGAGGAAGCAAAAATACATGTGGAAAAGTCATGTAGACTGTCTGAAAAGCTTAACTGAGAAACGGCCAGCACATTTACGAAAGTAGCGCGTTCACCGGGTCATGCAGAGCAGGCTGAGACAGTCGACCGGCACTATCTTCTCCGTCTCCCCCACGTCTACCACACTCGCCGTCCCCCTGCGAGCTCTCCAACGTGGACTCACGCCTGCTTATTACAGCGAAGTTTTCTTTGCCTTTCGACTTTTGCGCTGCTGCTGCTGCTGGTGGTGGTGGTACTGCTGCTCTTGTCTTGCACGCCGCGTCCAGGGATGGTTCATAGCGTGTGTATACATGGAAGTAGCGTGGCAGAGAGGAAAGTCAACGAGAGAAGCTTGAGTGGACCTTTCCATCGCGTTGCATGTGCACAATTTCCTCTGGAACTCCTTTTGTGTCGCCACTTAGCCTCTTGACCGCTGTAATTATCCGTGACCCCCCTCAAAAGCACTGCAGAAACTGCACCGCTTACCTTTCTGCTCACGTGTAATTCCAGAGGGGGCGTGGTTAGAACTGTAGAGAGGAGGGAAGAGGAGGCAGAGAATGGGTAGAACCGACGCAATCGCGAAACTAGTAAATAACAGCCCTGCCATTCTCGCAGTTCTCCTACAGGGGGAATCAGCGAGAGAGGAAAGAGATCACATGAGAAGCCAAGGAATCAGCGATTGCGGGCAATCTGAAGGTACGGTACGCTTCTGCTATTTCTGAAAAATAAGCACCATTCAAATTTGTCAAGCGGACAACTGACGCAGAACGTGCAGATGCAAAACCACATCGAAACACCGTGAAGTCTATGCGATACTACTCAAGTGGTCGCACGTCAAATCAACACTTCTGTGCCCGCCACGGTAACTTGACGGCTATGCCATTGCTCGAGGTCGTGGGTTGAATATCGACCGTGCCAGCCGCACTTCGACAGGAGCGAAATACAAAAACGCTAGTGCAGTTCAGTTAGATTTAGGTGCACGTTAAGGAACACCAGGGTGTCAAAATTAATCCGGAGTGCGCGACCATGGCGTGCCTCATACCATGGTTTTGGCACGTGCAGCCCTGTAATTCAATTAAAGTTTAACACTTCTGCCACGATGCGATGTGCCATGCGAGGCAATGACAGTGCTCAACCCTCTCAGAGGTTATGAAATATGGCACACAACAACGCCTCAAGCAAACGCCTCTCCCTGTGTGTTCTGTGTACTACGCAGACAAACAGCAGTGGTGCACGCAAGGTAACGTTTAAGATCAACTCACCACACTCGTATTAGAGTAAACGATGAATAAGTTGCACATTCGCCATCAACATCACCCCTAATTATCGTCAATCAAAGAAAACAGGATAGAAAGCTTCCCCTGCATCGATTCGAAATTCCTTACATCGATCCGCATATTTTGTTTCTTTTTCTTGTAGCACGTGAAACTGCGCTGATGCGCTTTCGGCGCTCTTCTTGCCACGTCGTCGTCATCGTGCGCTTGTTAAGAAATTGTGTCGCATGTATGAACTCCGCGCGCATTATCACAATCGGGCACCGTGTTTTAAACATGAAATGCTTTTAGCTCCCGTTGACGGTGACATTCACGTGCCCTTGAGCCAAAAGCCAGAGTTGTTATCCGGGCACTCAAACTAGAACACCCTGGTAAGTTGCGAGAACAAAACTTGGAGGACGCTTAAGCTTCGCCTTTAAGAGCGGAACGCGATAGCATTCAAATATCCCTGGCTGCTTATCCCGCTTCCTGGCAGCGACAGCTTATTCAAGCGTAATGTTTACTGGGAAATGCTGGCGGCGGACGCTATGCTTGGTGTACGCACGAAACTTCGGAGAGAGGCCACCCTGGGTTACTGCAAGAGTGACAGCTGCTGCAAGCGATCATATCGCCGACGTCGCTCTGCCAGACTTTTTTTTTGTTTTTGCTTAACATAATTCTGTTTTCTCGTATTGTAAGCATTTATGCGGACTTCATCCATACAAAATCATCATCAATCATCGGCTCGTGTTTTTTCTGCGTCGGCGCGATTTTTCCTTCTTGGAATAAAGTATCGTCTCGACCGTGGTATTTCAAGTAGTGGAGGTACTTTAAGCTCCCTTCAACCTCAATCCTCTTCAAAATCTCTCTTGGAGCTACGTTTGGGACGCTGCTTACGCCAAGAGGCCGCCATGTCGCAAGACCAGTCACAAGACGTTGGTTCTAAAATAAATATGAGGTATACCAAAAACAAATTACTTCGTAGTTTCAAGTACGCGATAAAAATATTTTTTGTTAGCGTTCACACTTTTAGTAACTGAATTACCTATTTCCTCTGGTTTAAGTCATTTGCTCAACTAGGATGCTCTGCCGGGTTAGGTTAGCCATCTGTATCTGTGTTCAGCGTCTCTGACAAATGCGTCACCGTTGCAACAGCATGTCCATGGTCACGCCTAGTCCATGATCTATCGCCGCGACATGTCGGAATTTCTTCAGTAAAACAGAGTCAAATATGACAGTGGAACCACATGTGGCTTCGCTAAAGCCTCGTCCGTGTTAACAGAACTGAGGGACTCAAACGTCTCCATTATTTAACTTTTGAGTACTAAAAATACTCTGCTTGAATAGTTAGGATAGCCCCTCAAGTGTCTTGAGTTGCCATCAAGTATTTATGTTCCGCTGTTAGCAAAAGTAGAACAGGCACCTTTAATATCGCCACTAGCTTCTATATCACCAATATCTTCTTTCTGATATCATAGGATCATACATTTTACTCTAAGAGAACTTGCGGAGTCTGCTATCTCTCTCGGCTGTAATAAATTTGGTTTCTGAATTGGCATTGAATTGGTTGCGGCTTGCTGTTAGTTGCATGCAGCAGCTTCGGCACTGTAAGCGAAGACATGCATCTCCATGGTATGCATTATCGCTGTCATGGATGCGGCTTCTGTTAAATGGGTGATCGAAAGTTCCGTCTCTTGCCAGAGATTGTTGTCGACGATGTAAACAAGGCGTCACTCCTTCTTAGGATGCACGTTTCACATTTTTGTTACGGCCCGTGGCCCTCAAAACTTAATATTTATGAAGTAGTGAGAGTTAGGTAATGAGTAATTGATAGCTTGATAATGTGTGTCAACAGGCAAGCAAATTGAAGGTTTGCTTTGCATTTGTCATTTAGCCTGCTTATTTGGCCAGATTTGGTGTCACTTGTTTGTGCGTTGGTGTATATATACACCAACGCACAAACAAGTGACACCAAATCTGGCCAAATAAGCAGGCTAAATGACGTGTGCTATAGCACACTGATTAATATGCACGCTATGACAATATTCGTCGCAGAATTATTTAACCTTAGTTACGTAACGTGATCACAATAATTGTAGACATTACCTACTATACCCATTTTTTGACCTTGAAAACTTGTGAACTGCCTGATTCTGCGATGTTCTCTTTTCTGCGGACGTCAATGTGCCCCTTGTATCATTGTAGGCCTGTTCCCTATGCTGATTCTGTGGAATACTTGGGCGTCTTCTTCAAGGTGTGCATAGGGCATAATCTTCAGGAACTGTAAACAAGGGTTTTGTTGAATGGCTTTGAGTAATTTAAAGAAGTGCTATAGGGTTAAACATGTTATTTCTTGAGTGACACATTATTCTTTCCAGCTTACGTCAGACGCAGTCCCATTATCACTATTAATAAGTAAAGAAACAAAGATTCCTAGTTATGTTTTTATTGTTTAAAATGAATGTGTGAATATGTTACCAGTTAGCGATTAAAGCGAGTCAGTGCTTAAGCCGGTTATTGCTGCGGATTCCGCACATGATATTTTTAAGTTTCAGAGAATAGCGCCAGTTTGGAGATATTTGTCTTTAACAGGTGGTAGCGTTCTGACTGATATTTGTGTACTGTGTATCGGGAAAAATATTGGCCGTAAATATTTCAAAGCTGGTGGCAGTCTCAGGATTGTTATGAAGTGAAAAGCGTCGAGCACTTTCTGTGTGTACTGAAGTTACATTGCCTTCTCTGAAACACCTAATATATGAAACTGTTGCGGGGAGTTTAGTATTTATTACATGATTGCAGCAGAACGTCTCGAAATGTGACACTGCTAGACAATGTACACAGCTGTTACTATTACCAGATCCAATAAGGACGCAATGAATTGAGCACGTTAGCAAAGAAGAGCGTTTTCAGCGAATTCAAAGGAGTTACAGAAGGACTTGTTGGTGCATATAAGGCATGATTTAAGAGCGCAAAATTTAAAAAACACACACGTGCACAGCATGTGGAAGATATATAGTAAGCCCGTTATAAACGCTTAGCCCTTGTCTTGTGTCTACTGTTTTTTTTTTCGCGCCCTGTGCGCGCTTCTTGCGCTCCTAAATCATGCCTTCAGCGAAACGTTGTCATTGTCTTTATTCCAATAACTTTCCTTGTGAAGCGATAGTCATCCTTTCACATTTGGGCATCTTAGAAAGCATCAGCGTATTCTTCTCGAAACGACGCAACTCCAATGTGAGGCGCACCTCATTTGTAGCCCAAGGTCAACTACCATTCAATCTGTACGGCACCTGCAGTTCAATTAACTGAGAAATTAACTACTGAAATATCAAACTGTTTGGTACAGCGGGCTCAAGACTTTCGTATGCTTCGGCGTTGAGTAAAACGCTCCGCATAGAGCTGAAAACAAACACAAAGCGAAGACCACTTCACGATGCTGCAGCGGTTAGCCTGGGCGCCGGCAAAGCATGCGCTTGAAAATGACAAAGACGAAAGGCGCACACGTGCTCAAGACACGCACGCACAAAGGGAACACTCGAACACAATGCTGTTCGCGGTGTCCCCGTAAGACCAGTGACCTAGAGCATCTTTACTTCGCAAAACACGCACTCGGTGATTCCCCAAGGCTCGAGAAGAAGTGCCAGTAGAAATGATGTTCAATTTTGGGGTTTACGCTGCCTTACGGGAGCCGCCAAGCATGCTTGGAGGCTAGGCAGCATTACAACAGGCTCGCGATTCGAGTATATATGTATACAGATATATTTACCTGCATTGTATACTCTTACTTTTAGCATTTATTAATGGTAAAAATAATAGTATTCATTGATTGATTCATCGATTGATTAATTGACTCAGCAATGTTGGAAAAGGAGATGACTGGAGATAAAGTATGATGAGAAAGTATGACTGGAGAGAAAGTAGTATGAGTAAGTTGGGCACACGGTAATTAAACATTTCTATAGCCCAGCGCTCCAGTACTCGCGTTCAATTTTAGCATTACATCTTACCTCAAAGAAAGCAAAAAAATCGCTTATGTTGACAAGAACAAATGACAGGAAAGCTATTGCGAAGAAGAAAGTTACCTTCCCCCCCTCCTACCTCCCGTGTCAACGCGCCTACCCTTCTGCTCCCTTTCCTCATTGCGTTCAGCAAACTGTAAGCTTCTCAACATACGTGGAAGCATATTACACATCGAGCGATACGAACCCTGAATTGACCCATAAACCTCACGATATTTACTCTGATAAATGTCGTGCGCGCAATCATCACATGAATCTCGATACTGTGCTTTAGTACACACCTCAACAATGTGAGTTAGTAATTATGTACAGGCGTGATGTCGCTTTTCACATAGGCGTGTAGACCCAACGTGTAGTCATCCGCACATTTATTCGAGGAAAGTGGCCGGCAAGTGGAGCGGCGGCTGCGTCGTGAGAGCGCATTTGTTGGCTCACTGCTGGTAAGCCAATCTCCCCGGGCCTGGCGACGATGATAACGCTCGCGATGACGATGAACGGCGATGATGGCGTTACGGGCGCATTCAGGAAGTCTTGCGCTTCATGCAAACCTGTGTAACCAGTCACGAAGCCGCAGGCGATGGAACCGCGGTGTGGGTACTGGCTGCGCACCGCCATTTGAAGATTTGAATTCTGACTTATTTCATGCCAGAAATTACGTGAAATTTCAATGGGGAGGCAAAGACTAAATTCAATTGCGCCTGAATGTAGCCGCTGCCAACTCCCCACTTCCTGTCTCCACCCCCTCCTCCCTTCGAGCACATGCTCGCGTATGCTGGTACCTCAGCAGCGACTACAAGTCCTAAACTGTCTCGCGCATTACAAAGAACAAGATTGGACTTACTTTTAAAAACACGAAAAATGATAAGTATTTAAGTTTACCGAAAGATACGTCAAGATAAAGCAGATAAAACGAGAAAAGTAAAAAAAAAAAGCAAAGCTGGGACCGTATGTGCGAGATTCAATACAGTCGTAATGGCTACGAAATGTTGAAAGCGGAGTAATAATATATTGCAGCTGAGCACAACTAAGGCTTTACTATATTCTTCATATGATTCTTATGTGAAGTAGTGCTGTTATCACTGCCAACATTTATGTGTCTTCTATTTAACAATTTCTTGCACTGATAAAAAAGATTCTTCTGTAATTTGTTCTAGTTCTAGGATCTTGAACACTTAGCGGACGGAGATAATGCGGCACAACTTATGCGATAGGGAAATGTCAGGTATTGCTTCTTTTATTGTAATAATATATAAACGGTACACCTAATCAACGCGCAACATAGAATATTCGTCCATCAATGGTGATGTTCACACATTCAATGAAAGGCTTTGTTATTAATTGTAGTGGCGCAGTAATTTCTTTCGGTAACTTAATGAATTTGATGTAGTTTGATTTAGCCGTAATTCCCTATGCTGAGGATTCATGACGTGGGTTAGGTTAAAATAATTGGTTGAATGTACAATTTATCACGCACAATTGAAGTTTAGACAATAACTGCATTCTCTACGTAACTTTGCGGATTACACATCCAGCGCAAGTTGCTGAAATGTACGTTATTCTATAAATGATGATCAAATGAGATTACTAAAGAATGTTTTATTTCCCGCTATCATTACTACACTATCATCAAAGGTTATTGGGATGTGCGAAATAACTTTCTTGTTAATTGTATGAAATCTTAGACATGCAATTTATTGAAGTTCTGTTTCACGTGGCCAATGATTTAGCTTTATTTCGAGCTCAGTAATACTAAAGAACCATCTGTTATCACTTGCAAACATTATTGCATGAGAAATGTTCTGACCGATGTATTTAATATAGAGCAAAAACAACATTCTTCCATAAACAGTCTAATATGACTCTCAAAGAAAGAAAATTGGTTATGCGGAACACAATATAACATGCACGCGAACGATACTTCCGAAGTATACTGCTGACGTTTACGTGATATTTGACGAAAGAGGTTCAAATCATTGTCGTTATATTCAGCCAGACGGCACGACACCGTGACGACGACGAAGGCGTTGCTACAACGACAGCGTGTCAACGATGCGACGGTGATGACGTGGACGACGATGAGGCGAAGACGGCGGCCGCATGACCGAGACGGCGTGACAATACAGAATCGGGACAGCTTGATGCAGGCGGCGGCGTGCAGATGGCGGTATGACGATAGCGGCACACCTGCGCTTTCTTCTCCAGTCCTTCACTCCGCAGAGGTCAGATACTCAGCCTATCATTCGCTTTAAGATCACGCTGATCCCATTCACCGTGGGAGTCGGTATAATTGAAGCTGGTGTCAGCTGGCAAGATCAAACAGCACATCTCAGCAAAAGATGTGCAGCGGACTTCAGCGATGGACGCGCCCAGCAAGAATCAACTCAGGCAGCCCAGGCGGCTGAGAAGCGCGACACGGCGACCACCATCCAATTGCGCCTGAACCTTTCGACACCACGAAGCTCTCGAACAAAAGAATGTGCGTTGGAACGAGCTGTAATATTTAGGGTTTAGACGGCGAAGGCGTCCCGCTACTCGCGTATATATAACTCTCGCGTGAGAGCACGTGCCTTTTCCACCAGTGAAGATACCCGGCCAGCTCCGAATCGCAGAACGTGAGTCGAAGAAAGCAATGTAGGACCAATTTGGATACGTGAAAAATGCCTGGAGTGACATCAGGTGCTATTGTAGAACAGCTTTCAGGTCTACGAACAGTTCGTTCTGAAGATATTAAAAAGACTATCCTGTCATACATGTTGTGATGGTAAGTCGCGTTTATTTACAGGATGGGGGATGATAGCTCAATGAAGGTCATCTATGGCGACGCTCGATCGCAGCACTGTCGAACTTCGCCCTGCTCTTCTACTTTTAGAAACGATGGAACGCAGCCTTTAAGACGATAACACCAGGAAAGAAGTAGACACACACACGCTGTGAATAGCAACAAGCTTAGTGAAAACAACCCCACAGAAGTTCGCAGGGCAGCCAGAGCACGCATGCGTCGTACATACCAAGTGACTATCAACAAAACCCAAAATGACATCTAGTAGCCACATTTTCTAAATAAGCTTTCTCTTTTTATTGACAGCGATAACGAGGGTACTGTAACACATTGATTGTGACCATGTTTTCGGATGTGGTACGTTTAAATCAATTCTCGTTCGTATCTTGTGGTTCCCCTGCCAATAATTTGTCTTCTAGAACAGGTGAACAGCCGCACACTCGGCAATAAGTAGGCAGGTTGGCCCATCCTCCTGATGTAACGACCGTTTCGTGTTCTTTTAAGCGGACATTAATACAGCGCCCCGTCTGGCCTGTATACACGCGACCACACTTCAACGCTATGCAATAAACAAAATTTTTGATGGAAGTTGTGAACTTATGGCTGGTACTGCAGGCACTCCTAGGTTTACGATTTTCATTCCTAACACATAGACTTGACATCTTGCATGGTGCCTAGAACACAACCCGAACGCCGTGCCTTATGGCAACTTTTTTCACATTGTGGGAAACTTTGTGGATATAAGGCATGACTTTCACTCGCTTACGGTCCTCACTGGCATTGCGAAGTGCCCTGGCTTCTGTTTCCTTTTTCAACCAGGCAATGGTCGCTCAAACCAGGCATGTAACTAATACCATGTAAAAGGTGAGGAGCCGTGGTAAGAATTAAATCTAACAGGTTAGATGTACCGGAGCCAAACCTTGTAGGTCTTGAAACCAGCTGTGTAAAATTGAACTGATTGCATAGGTTCCAAAAGGACTGGCTGACTGCGGAAGTGTCTCTGACAGTAGGAAAGGTAGCAGACCATTCTGTTTTGGGAAAAGTGAAGTCACCTAACAAAAATAAAGGCAGTGAAGGGTATCTCGTGACCAAACCGTTCAATAGATCACATATTTCGTCTCAGAAGGAGGGTACCGGGCTCGGCGACCTATAGCACACACAGAATAATGCACTTTGGTGGTCAAGGTTTATGCGGGCACAGAGAATTTCAAGAGCAGTAGGGAGGATTATGATGTCTGATGCCAGGTAATCGGCAATGACAATCAGTACAACACCTCCGTATTTCGCAGTCCGGTCTTGTCGGTAGATGGTGTAACTGTTTTCACGGTCAAATAATTCTGTATTACTGATAGCGTTTGAAAGTGAAGTCTCCGTCCTCACCACCCCATCGGCAGCGCATGAGTCAATAATGGGCGATAAATCATCACGTTTGTTTACAATACTCCGGACCTTAGTAAGCAGAAACGATAAATTCCGATGGCCGATATTAAGACCACGTTTTTGGCTAGGATAAAAACGTATCTGTGGCAGTATGGCTAGTGCGAGACGAAGACCCGGCTATGCCACTGTCACTGCTTGGTCCTAATTAACGTACATTGTCTGTGTCCGCTGAGTAAACATAACACTTATTGCGAATATGAAGCTTGTTATACCGTACTGAAAACTTTCTGGCGTTTTGCGTACCAAACTCAAACAACTTTTTCCTCACATTTCTTGTCGCTTTACAAAAATCTTCCTTAACGGTTACTTTGGAGGATTTTAGCTTGTTTTTTGAGGTAAGAACAGTTTCCCTGAGTTTAAAAGACACGAATTTAACAATATTAGGTCGAAATTTTTCGGTAACAAAACGGCCAAGTCTGTGGGCGCGAGATATGCGTTCATCGTTCCCGTCCAAACCAAAGTAAATGAATTATTCAGAACAGAGCAGATTGTTTGTTCGGATTCGGCCCAAGTCTCTTTAGAGCTATCGGCGATACTGTAGAATATTAGATTCTCATGGCGTGAATGATGTTAGAATTCGTTCAGTCTCTGATCAAGTGTCACTACTTGCGGAGCAACACTTTGAAACCGCAGTGCCTCAGATGTGCGAATGCTTTTTCCGACTGCATTAAGATGACCTTCTCTATCGGTAATGTGCTGTTGCATTAAATTTTGGGCAGCCTTGAATTCATTGAGCGCTGTCATAACTTCATCATGCCTAGAATCCACTTTTTTTCATGTAAAAAAATTATAAGCGAAACTAGCTCGCTGTGTTGCTGGGAATACTCCTCGCTAGGGGGTCCGGGATGCAATTCTGCGTCACCGGACGTTAGCAACAACTGCGCGACGTGAACGCATTCACGAGACAAAGAAAACAACACTTCTGCGCATGGAAGTACTAGCAAAAAGTATCGTCAGATTTTTCTGTAAGACAGTTGAGCAGCCGAACCTACCTGCACCAAGAAACGGAAAGGTGTTCGATGCATGTTCGCAGTTGCCGTACTTCCATGCTCACTAAGAGGATTTCAGGGGCGCCGTCTTCTTAAGTAGTGAGCCGAAACTAATACATCAGTCGATGCCGATGACATGGTAAAGGTGAGGTGAGGAACATAATGTTCAAGAAAGGGGGTCATTCCTTCGCAGCGAAGCGGTCCGGCTGACGGTGAAGCCAAGTGCGGGAAGCTGCCATCCGGCGTCAGCAGCAAGAGATGCAGCTGCGTAGTCGTGGCGCCGGGAGTATAATACCACGAGGCAAACAGCATGAAGATTTGCACCAAGAAACTGACAGGTGGTTGATACATGTTCGCAGTTGCCGTACTTCCATGCCGACCATTAGCGGGAGCGAATAAATGATTTCAGCTACGGTCATCGTGCTGTGATGTCCGGAAAATAGCAAGGTCAGGTAACAAAGAGTCAATAGCGGCACGATACTGATCGAAATTCTCAGCATCATACTCAATCTGCGGCAGAGGAAGCCGTGATAGGCAGTCTGCACCAGCCTGGTAGTAACCGCTCTTGTGGCATACTACCAACTCAATTCCTCGTAAGCAGCGTTCTTTGAAAAACGGCACATTACCTGTGCATTTGTGGCGCAGCCTGTTAGGTGGGGTTGCTGTACTTGAGGAACAAGGGTGACGTTGGTTTGATTCTGTTCAGCGTCCGAGATTTTTAAGGAATCTCTTTCGTCATTGTAGAGTGGCACATTCCTAGTGGCAGGTACACTTTTACCAAAGTTGGCGTCAAAGACGTTCATTGAAAAGCGGCCCACACGTATACTCCTCATATATATACTCAATGATCCAAGTTGACATCGAAGGCATTTTGAAGACCAGTACAGACTGAGTGGCGCGTTCCCAGTGCTTCAAGTCGGCGTCCAAGAGTTCCTTCGAACAGCAGTACGCACCCCCTCACACATCTTGCGGTGATCTTGTCGTCGTGAAAGGTTTGTTGAAGAGCGCCACGTATGCACACATTACCACATACTCAGGGGCCCAAGTTGGTGCGATGGTTGGTTTCGAGCGTTGTTACCTCAGCCCAGCAGACCTATGCGCTGCTCGTTCGACCACTGACTGCCCAGTGATCCAGGTGGGCGGAAAAATAATTCATTCCAGTCTATCGGAGTTTAGATGTTGAGGCCTACCTTGAACAAGTGTACAATGGTAATGTACACATAGATTTTTCCAATTTAATTAACTTAATTAGCCATTTGATAAATGAGTGTAGCAGTACATATACTCGAAATTCTTATAATCAGCCTATCTGTCCATGGATGGCGACACAAATTTTGGAAATGCTTAAAACAAAAGGATACTGGTATAACAAATGGAGGCATAATAGGAGTAATGCTTACTACTTAGGTCAGTACAGGACATTTCGCAACAAAGCGATGTGAATGATGAGAGTTCGAAAGAGCTATTTTAATTCGAAACGTATCACTCAAGCTGCCGGCGACTCCAAACAACTGTGGCGAATAGTAAACGAGGTTACTAGTAGAAAGACAAAAAAGTGTGTCCATCCTCCCCCTGTCGATGCAGACGCTGTCGAAGACTTCAACACGTATTTTACTACTGTATGTCCAGCACTGGCCACTCAACTACCGCAGCTAAATAGTGAAGCTCCTCCCGCTCCTAATACAGTAGTGAATTGGTTTATTCTAGAAGAGACAGAGCTCAGTGACATCGTTTCAAACGTATTAAATACACCAAACAACAAAGCGTCAGGACTCGACGGCATTTCTGTAAGGGTGTTAAAGGAAAATATTGATATATTAGGCCCAGTTTTATGTCGAATGTTCAATCACTCTATTACTCAAGCACTATATCCAAATTCTCTAAAAATTGCTGAAGTCATTCCAATCCATAAAAAAGGTGATCCGTCTGACCCTTCAAATTATAGGCCAATCTCTGTTTTAAGTATAATCAATACTGTTTTTGATAAAATTTTTTATCGAATCGGATGAAAATATTCATTGATAAGTACAATGTGCTCTGCCATCAGCAACATGGCTTCAGACCTCGTTTCTCAACAGCGACTGTAGTCTTCACGTTAACGCAAAAGATAAATATGGCTTTACAACTAAATAAACTAGTAGCTGTTATCTTTTTAGATTTAAAGAAAACGTTCAATACAGTGGATCATTCCATCTTATTGGACAATCTTAAACATTGTGGGTTCCGAGACAAAATATTTGACTTTTTATCAAGGTATATGCACGATTGATCTCAGCTCGTGAAAATCAATAGCATAACTTCTTCAAAACAAAATATTGTTACTGGAGTCCCTCAAGGCTCCGCATTAGGTCCGCCTTTCTTTTCTTCGTATGTAAATGACCTGCAACAAATTATAGACTTTGCAGAAATATTGATGTACGCAGACGACACATGTATTATAGTAACTGCGGATAATATTGCAGAACTTAGTCATAAGGTAACTGCAGAGTTAAATAGAATTTCCGACTGGTTTTTGGCTAACAAATTAACAATTAACACAAAGAAAACAAGATATATTGTTTTTCAGTCACGCTTCAAAATTGTAGATACTACACCTTTAAACATACATATAAATAGCATCCCATTGAATCAGACAAGTTCTTACAAATACCTTGGGGTAACTTTTGATAAGCACCTGCAATGGAAAGATCACATAAACAGTGACTGCGCTAGATTGTAATCTGGTTGCTACGGCTCATTTCTAGCCCGCGAGTATTTTGACACCTCAGTTTTACGACTTATGTATTTTGCTTTTATTGAAAGTCACTTAAGGTATAGCATTGACTCGTGGTGATGGGTGTATAAAACCATATTAAATCCGATTATTAGGCTTCAAAAACGCGCAAATAGAATTATGTCTCATTCTAAGAATTACGATCACAGGGGCCCATTATTCCACCAACACCGCATATTACCATTTGACTATTTACGTCAGCAGAGCATTTCGTTGTGTGTTTATAGGGTTGTTAGATTCAACCACCCATTCAGCTCATCCACATTTTACTCGTCTTCGCGATGTAGAAGAAATGTAACTGCAGGCCATTTTAATCTCGCACCGTGTAGCAATATATACGGAGAGCGTATGCTACAGTTCACAGGCATTAAAACCTGGAACGGACTCCTAGCGGGAGTCATTAATTCCTCGAACTTCCCTAGTGCCCTGAAACAATATTTTTATTTTGTTAAAGATAGAGTAAATAATCAATTTCTTGATAGATATGTACAAAGCAAGAAGAATTATATTTTTTAGACTATATTCTGATTATTCCATGTAATTAGTAGGACGCGATTGTGTTTTCTTGTTATGCATTGAAATGTCTTATTGCTCTCGTTTTTCTCATTATATACGTATTGAATTTCATCAATTGTGTGCTTTATCAACCAGTTCAGTACTAATCGATATTGTCTGCAACTTTTTGTGGGATACGTAAAAGAAATTGACATCATAGTACACATCTTTACATTGCGATATGTATTCTCCTGTATTTGAACTGTGCCCCTTAGAATGTTATTTGGTACTCTGATGTATTCCCTTCCTTTTAGTTGACTTGTGAATCAACAACCAATACCTTTGTGTATACAGTTACTGTTGCTCTTTTTTTATTGCTGCTATGCTAGGATTTCCTTTATATATTTTTATCGGACCTTCAACTAGCCTTCGGCTACAGGCCCGACAAGTGATTGTTACTTGTGTATAATAATCTGGAAAAAAATAAACATCTTTCTTTCTTCTGGGGATCAAAAAGAAAGTTTTCAGCGCAAACATAGAAAAGATACTACATACAGAAAAGAACGCTAAAATGTCTCTTATGCCGTTTGTTGCTTGCGTTGAAAACTTGCTCATCAGTGTGCGCCAACTAGCCGGAAAACAAATGCAAGCCCCTAGTGACGGCTTATTCTACGCGGAAATATGGTGAAGTGCTGGGTGACGGGGAAATCAAGTCGCATACCATCTTCAATGGAACTTGGCTCGCGATCTTGCGAAGTCATACGAGTTCGCTCCGTTTTATTGCGATAGCAATTATATGGACATTCCAGGCGCATTTCGGCCGTCGCCGTCGTCGTGAGGTTCCGCTTGAATGAAAGTGTGTTAGGTGAGCCGGCGAACGCGGTACAATTTTGCCTGCGCGGTGTGAGGAACGCGGCCCGGATGCGTGCCCTCTCCTGTGGTGCGCGAGGCAGGGGCGTGAGCTAGGGAGGAAAGCGTTCTTCTCCGGCGGTTGCTACGGTACCTCGATGTCCTCCTCGCCCGCCGCTCCGTACAGAGTAGAAGCAACCGCGGCGTTTACTACGGCGTGGGCCACGCGTATCGCGGGCGCCGTAGTAGAAGCCCTTGACAGACGCTGTAGGAACGCGTTGCCGGCGCTCGTGTGTCTCGAAAGCGGTCTGCGACGTGGCTAAAGTGCGTGCCCGCGCGGGCCCATCTTCAAAGCTATCTGCGATGTTTGCAGAGTGCTCGTAGCGCCAGTAGCTTCGTATACGTTGTGCTTTTGACGTTTCGTACCCGTTGAAGCGACATATGTACGGAGGTCATTGGCTCGCGGCTGCTGCTGCGATTCCTAACTCCATCGTTTTCACATACAGCTTCCGCTGTCATCGAGCGATGTGTTTTCACGTTTACCTGTGTGTGCGTGACACCGTGCTGGTTAATATAGTTAAAACAAGTTGACGGGCTAGTTGGTTTGAATCCTTGATAGAGTGTGTAAGCGCGATTGAACAAGGACGTAGAAAGAAGCAGACAGACAAAGGCAGCGCTGTCTTCGTGTGTCTATTTCTTTCTACGGCCTCGTTGAAACGTTCGTGAACGAATGTTTAAAAGTCTATATGGCCGACAAAACTACAATCCTTACTTCGTACAGCTACCTATTAATTTGCTATCGTAATCGGTGCTCCGCCTTTCCGGCGCAACTCCGATTTTTTAAAAATTCGCGCTAATTGAGAGAAATAATTACACTTTTTAAAGAAACGTGGCGATATATTTTTGCTTCAATCGTGCTTAGACCGCTCCCCTCTCTGCCCCTTTCCCGCACTTTTTTAATTGTAGAGTGATCTTGTGTGCGCATATACCGCGATACACAACTAACAAACATTTCCCAAGTGTTGCACAACACAGCTGTTGCACATTGACGTAGCGCTTCAGGACAAGTCATCATCCGGATGATGTTCTTACTTTATTTAGTAGCAGCACAAGGAGGAGGAGCAATAAACAAGGAGAATTTACGCTGATGCAACAATTGGCTGTCTCTATGCAAGTGAGCAAAATGTACAAGTGAACGTGCTCTTGATATCTTCCGTGCGGTACTCAGGTGTTCCGTTTGATTTAAGAAATACAGGGAAATGGAGATGACTGTTTTAATTTTGTACAAACAGAAGTCCAACTTCAGTCTAACATAAAGACTACCGCGCTATAGCTGCCGTTGGTCACATTTTGTCATATGAATAAGCGTGTGTTGGTCTACATTTACTGCAACAGTGATTAAGTGCTTGAAGCTTAGTTGCCTTGTTTTTACCTGCATTTCGTTAGAAGTCCATTGTCTATACCGATGATTTTTGTCGTCAGGCCGCCTCGTCGTCTCCAGTTTCGCCAGCTGCACTGGGGCGTAAAAAAACAGTTCTTTCCACAATCGCCACAACTGAAATTCGAACCCATGTCATTGCAGCAACATGCACTTGGCAGACCTGTATGCTGCTTGCTACGCTATTCCGCAATAACAACGTTGAAGAATTAATGCAAGGTTTCGTGCTTCGCACGAGCTCTGAAGCAGTAGCTTGTGTGGTTGTATATCGGAGGTCAGGGCGAACATCTCATTAGGAGGCGAGGATGACAATATTTGCATCCCATAGAAGTTCTTGAGAAGATAGTGGTGTACTGACGTGTAATTATTTGTCTTCGTTATTTGTCGTCGTCGTTGACAGCGTTGACGGTACAATAAAGGCCTACATGTGAATGATGATGACAAAGATTTCTCTATTTCTGATACTCATTCCCGTACCAAACTAACTAACATAGGGGTTCTACAAGGCTCAAGACTAGGGCCAATTTTATTTCTCGTGTACATCAATGACCCTCCAGAATACATTACACATTCTAGTTGTATTTTATATGCTGACAACACAACAACTTATTCTTCTAACACTTCCTTGGAATTGCTAATATTTTACCTAAATGCTGACGTGGCTACAATCGTTAATTGGTGCCGAGATAATATGCTCAATATTAATGCTACTAAATCGAAATTTGTAATTTTTTCATCCCCTCAAAAAAGTGTACAGGGGAAGACATGCATTAACATTGGTCCGTCTTCGCTTCAGGCTGTTGACCATGCAACATTTCTTGGAGTTGAGCTCGACAATGATTTGAAATTTACAACTCACATATCCTTATTAACCCGTAAAGCGGCATATGGTATCAGAATACTAATCAAAGTCCGCCCCTTTTTATTTGTACGTATATTAATTTCACTCTACTACGCATTTCTTCACAGCCACATCTCTTAATGCGTTTCTTCTTGGGGCAATACCTACGCAACTCACTTGGCGCCCCTGCAGCACACATAAAACCAAGCTTTGAGAATAATCAGTTACAGCCATTTCTCATGTAGTGCTCTGCCATTATTCCGCACATATAATATTTTGTCAGTAGTCGATTTAAATGAATGTTCTCTTAGTGTCCCGACGTATAAATTTCGTCGAGGAGAATTACCAATTTCGTTGATATCAAAAGACCAAACCCCGCAATTCACTGGCACTCGATCATCACACCATAATAACTACCTCCTACCGAAACCAAGGACGAACTACGGCAAATTTACTGCGAACTTTTCGGCAACCTCAATATGAAATTCACTACCACCCTCCATTAAATAATTTCCTTCCATTCATTTATTTAAGAGGAAACTTCGTCACCACTTGTTGGGAAAGTGATTGTGTAGTATATTTTTTAGGCTTCTTTATGTGGAATAATACTTCTAGAATCTGCCTTTCGTGTTTATACTTTATTGTTGTCACTATGACTTGACTGTTCGTTAATACTTTCTGTTCCTAGGATTGCTACTGCTGTCGTTCACCGTATTAAGTGTACTTTTTCTATGTATCTATTGTTGGAGGTCCCTCACCAGTCTTTGACTATGGGACCTCCTAGAGTTACTTTTTCTTTATAACTGAAACGGAAAGATTAAATTACTTTCAGCGGTGACATTGGACAACGGTGCCTACCTAGTCCCGCATCTACGGTGACCCATGTCGGCGTGAAAGCCGTTCGCTGACGAGTGACACATCTGTACATATTGCCACTTAATCAGTGACCCAAATTGGTCCGACGGTTCCTTTACAACTCAATTCCGTCAGCACAGCAGCCCGATGCGCTACCCATTCGGCCATGAAGTACTCAGTGACCCAGGCAGGCGGGGAAATGGTTACCTACATACATGTATGTATACAAGGGCTGTTAGCCTCCGAAAAAGGCGTGAAATTTCCGAAGGGACCTAATGCATTAAAACTCCCACATTTATGTAGGTCAGACATCTCGCAGATATTAGCTAAGGAAAGATTTTGCGAAAAAAAAGTAATGTTTAAATCCAATATCGTGCCTTCTGGTGTCTTGCGTGAGAATACCGAGGCCTGAGTTCTAAGTAACTAGTACAAAATAATACAACGAAAGCGGATATACATGGAGCAATAGCTCAGACGTACCAACGGCCCAGTCAGCGTAAGGCCCGAAAGAAGCTCGTGACAACCGTCAGCGCGAAGTAAGTTCTCAAAAGCCATTCAGGTGTAGTTGAAAGGCTCGCGGTACCTCAGGAGGGGTGTCGCCTGCTGGAGACCGACTTAGCCTTGCAAAAGTTGCCGCCAATTGCTCCGTCTGAAAGCCTCCTATCTATCGCGATACGGCCTGAAACACTTCGTAGTACAAATAACACCCGGTTCCAAAAACAAGATGACTTGGAGCCCAATATGCAGTGCGTTTTTCGGACCACTACGACCCATACGGTTCACCATTCACTTTCCAGCACTGTATCGTTTGGCCATGACTCTGCAAGCATCGCTCTGCAAACACTGTAATATAGTCGATATTTAGTTTTGGACATCATGTTAGATGGAGTGTGCGAAACGAAAAAGAAGTGTCGCAAGATTGTTTTGCCGTGCTTTTATCCGACCATAATGTGACATAATTAGTTCATGTAGAGTAAATCGTGACTACATAAAGATCAATACAAGCGCACATAGTTCCTTTTGTCAAGCATTAGCAATATCAGCCTTATCAACAGGATAATCAAGTTGCCGGTCAGCATACTACGTAGAGCATAAACAAAATGTGTCAAGGAAAAAAGCATTATAGGAGGAGTAGATCGCCGTGCGGAATTTGAAACGTCCTCGTTACCTTAGTCATTAATGTCTGTGACAGTGACCTCATTGAAGTGTGATTGTGTGTTTTGCGCTCATCGTAATATTTAACTGCATTCACTCGTGGAACGCACTGCCTCTATTTACGTGGGTTGGGAGGCAAATCACGACGCCTATAATGTTAACGTGGTAGTAACATTTGATGATTGTAATTAAGGAGGCGAGCACAAAACTAGTATTTGTGCCATTCGCGAGTCGTTTGCTTTATTCCAAACGTATTAATAATATCAGATGTCATGAAGCAATAGATAAGAGTACGTAGAAGTTGGGAGTATGTGCCAATTGCCGCGCTGCAGACGATGCGCCAGCATCTGACACGGATGGAGAACAGCCTCCGCCTGACCAGTTGAAGGCAAGAACCAGAGAAGTTCCCCAGACGGGCACCGTTGAGGCAAATCTGCTCTCTAGGCACCGTATGTCGGTAAACCCACTCATGAGACAACGAGTCAAATCACCCAGAGTCCGGGCTATGTCTGGTGTCAGTCCGAATGAGCCCGGCGGGTAGAAATTTGATTCGTCTTAGTCCGAATGAGCCCGGCTGAGCAAAATTTTGTTGAGTCTTAGTGCTAGTTAGCCTGGCTTAGCAGAATTCTTCTATGAGCCCGAGTGACCGTGGCGGAGTTAAATTCTTGTGAGTGTGAATGCGAATGAGCTGAGTAGAATTTTAGTATGTCTCGAGTCCTAACGAGCTTTCTTGGCCTCTTTCTCCCTTCTGTGTCCAAGATTTTCAAGCACGAATACTTGTGCACTTTAGCCACCTATTTATTTTCCTCCAGGGGCCTGACCTTATTCAAAACTAAGTTTGCTCTGCACTTCTCTGACTTCGAAAGAGGCCCAACGCATGCAACCCTGCACTGCCTCATTTGTGGTTTTACCGTGGCACACCAAAGCGAAACGGCCTAGGGATGTTTGCTGAACTTTTGCTGAATTTTAAGCAGAGAATGACTTGTGCGAATGTTAGCGCTAAAACCATTGCTCCTTTCCAGATGATCTTGGTCGGTCCTTTTGTAATTCTTTCCTTCGCTTACATATACGGAGAGGTATATGTATATATATATATATATATATATATATATATAATATTGTTTGACTAAGGGTATGACTTGCTGTTGAACTGACACCACGTAATTACTCGTCTCTTCATTAAAGATAATAACTCCCGATTTCTCTGTGCTAAACAAGGCCTCGATTAGTTTAGAACAGTCGCTTGGGCTTGTTTGTTTTCCATCCTGGTGTAACAGCTCTCGTGGCGTCGCCTTCTCGTCTTGTGTCCTTTCTGAGTTTGGCGCTGTTAACACCAGGATAGATTTGTCGCTGCGCTGCCACACATATTGACCAGTGTCTGTATATAGCCCGCAGAGTCTGCTAGTAGCCCTATTTCGTCCGCTACATCAGTCCATGGACTTTCTGTTTCACCACGTGCCCATTACGCTCGTAGGATAAATCAAACTGTAATTTACTGTTTTGCAGCCGTCTTGCTGTACTCTTAACACAAAGAATGAACAATGAACAGAGAGGGCATCCTTGCTTGAGCCCTTCGGGAATTTCAACCACTTCGTGACATTTTCTGCTTTCCCATACAATTTGTACTCAGTTTGCACTAATTTGTATCATATATCTCCCTCAGCTGCTCCACGAAATCATCATCTATGCCTTCGTACTTCTGAATATGCCGTAACGATTATATGTATGCGTTGTTGTAAACTACATCAACGCCTAGAAATGCTATTCATAAAGGCCTATTCTGTGCTACTGAAACCTCTGTGCACTGAGTTAGTGCAAATGTATTATCCTCTAAGCCTTTGCCTGGTCCGAACTCATTCTGTATTTCCATCACTGCATCGTTTTTGTGCAACCACTTCGACAGTGCTAATTTTCGGGCTTGCATTGCATCTCGATACATATAAATATCACCAACGTTACTTTAACTCACCTGTACGAAGTCATGTTATCCTAATCACCTTTTCAAGCATAGCCAGTGCAAGATTCCACGCCACCTGTTGCTGCGTGAGAGAAAAGATTGACGTGGGGTTGGGCATAAACGCCCTTGTTCTTTCACGAGTATCCTTGTCCTCACCTGCTCCTACATAAAAAATCAGATTCCATCTCACCGTGAGTGTCGACGGTAATGCGATTAGTATTCAAGCTATGCAATGACACAACGTATTGTTGAATAGATGTTTATTTAGAATCTGTAGCGGTCACACCTATACTTGTGTTGCATCGGGTATATTCGCATACACTATTCTGAGGTGTCAGCCCACGTTGCTATCACACTTGCTTGTCAAGGTTAAATATGATCATGACTGCATTACGGCTATTACCGTATTTGCACGATTTTAGCGCGCCCCTTATTGCAACGCGCAGTTATATTATCGCCGAAATATCCAAAAATATGACTTGGTGCCGATTCTACCGCGCACATTAATTAACGAGACCTTAGTAGACGCGTAACGTGTTGAAACAACTTTATGAAACATACAAAGGCACACAGACTCGCACAGAGCTGAATCTTAGCGGCTAGTCGATGTCGGAGTCCGATGTCGGAGTCCGATGTCGATATCGATGGCACTTTGGCCAGCTACCTTGCATAGAGCTTTTTGTTTTAGTAAGGATCGATTTCGATTTTGATTTTGCATAGAATTAGCTACTATTTTACGCGCATGAGAATCTCAACGCACTTTTTAGTAAAAAAAAAGGTGCGCGGTAGAATCGTGCAAATACGGTATATGACGCCTGCGCAGTGACAGCGTAGGTTGACGAAAAAAGTGATGTTGATGGGATGACGACGGATGGGATGGGATCAACATCACTTTTTTCATAACACCGTATTGATGGGATAACGACGAATGTCGTCATCCCATCAATACGGTGTTATGCATCTCCCAAGCAACCCTCGACAGTCACCTTATTCCTGCAGCGGACTGTGTGTCATTCCCTGGCTTAAATTAGATTCTAACTTGGTTTACTAATCGTATTGCGTTTGTTAAACGAAAAACTGCTTTCGGCATAACAGCACTCATTAAATCACGTGCATCTTTTTCAGAACACGCATTATTGCCTTTATACTCTGCGTTCATTCATAGTCATATGACCTAGTGTACTGCATGCTGGGGACACACATATAAATGTCACATCTCGTCTATTCTACACATACAGAACCAGGCTATTCGCATAATCACCGACATTTCCTTTTACTCAAATACACTCCCGCTACTCCAGGCTAACTTTATACTACCCTTATCTGACTTGTTTAAGTATAATTTAAGTATTCTCTTTTTTATATTAGTTAACAATCAGCTAGCTTACGAATTTGTGGACTAGAGGTCACCCACTAATACCAACCACACTAGCTTTGCGCATAATTTGAACTTTTTACTAACTAAATAAAATACCAACTATCAAAAAATGACATCGTTTTCAGTGTTAAAAATATGGAATAACCTACCACATTCACTTAAACTAACGATGTCTTCGAATGTATTCAAACATGAATTAAAATTATTTTTTGTACGTGGTTTCGTACTCTATAGCATGTTTTTGTATAATGATGTTTTTAAATGTGAAGTATTGCTTGGCGAGGATTTGCCACTTTGACAGTATTTATCTAGCCACCTACGTCTCGGTGCTCTCAAGGACGTTTCTTTAGCTTGGCAGGTACCAAAATTTGCATAGTGTGACACGAGTGTATGACGAACATAAATTATAGGTCATGAATGTCATGACGTGCCTGTCATGCAGGTCATGAAACAGCCGCCTACGTCTTGGTATGTGCCAAAATTGACATAGTATGACAAGAGTGTATGGCGAACATGAATGATAGGTGAGGACATGAGTGTCATGACATGCGTGTCATGTGGGTCATGAAATAGCCGCCTACGTCTTGATGCTCTCATGGTCATTTCGTTAACTTGGTAGACTCCTTGTGCACAGCTTCGCATAACATCGTTTCCCACAGGGCGTGGGATCTGCCGGCTTTATTTATATATGTACATTTTGTTTATTTTCTCTTACCAATGTATTGCATTTTACGCGTTCATTTGTTTTCCTTGAACTTTCTTATTTTGCTGCTTTAATGCACGTTTTGTACATTTATTTTTCTTTTAAGAACCGAGGGTCCCATTGCGGTCATTGACTTACATTTTCATTCTTACTGGATGTAGAATGAACTGAAGCTAAACGTATGACAATGATGGCGTGACGACTACGGCATTGTGACAGTAGTATGACGATGACTGCGGGATGACGATGGACTGAGGATGACGGCGTGATTAGAGTTGTATGACGAAGGTAGAATGGCCCTGATGGAATTACCATGAGGGCACCAATGCGACGATATCACAATGAATGTATGACGACGACTGTATGAAGACTGCACAATTAGGACTATGGCATGAGAATGGTATGAGAACAACGGTATAACTACGATGGCATGACGACGAATATATGACGACGACCTCATGGCGATAATGACGTGACGACAGCAGCATGAGAGAATTAGATGACGAAGCTGGACTGACGTCTATGGGACGACCACGACAGCATCATGGCATGCTCATCATATTACAACAAATGCACGACTACTTTGGGACTACAGTGGCGTGACGAGAGTCAGATGACAAAGCAAGAATCACGACGATGCAGCCCCCACGACGGTAGCACGACCACGAGCACCTATACAGTGGCCCAAGCTATTAGACAACTCATGCCATTGGATCGGCGATGAAGGCGTGACAACGACGGCACGACGAGAGTCAGATCACGATGCTGGAATAGTGACGATGGAACGACCACGGCGGTATTATGGTGACGGTATGACAACGAATGCATGATGGCTGTATGACGACGATTTTGTAACGACGACGGAATGACGAGAATCGGACGACGAAGCTGGAATCATTACGGCGCAACGTCCCTGACCATATCTCAACCGTGAGCACGCACCTAGGGTTCATGATGGTAACAGCACGAACAAAACGACGACGGAGTGAAAGGACACAGTACTAGCGCTGACTCACAACTAAGTTTATTGAGACACACGTCAGTGAATATAAGCGGCACAGGCGCTTGCCTTGATGTGTTTGTTCCAGTAAACTTGGTTGTGGGTCAGCGTTCGTCCTGTCCTTTCACTCCGTCGTCATTTTGTTCGCGCTGTTACCATAATGAATGTACGCCTACTCGCCATACTTTCCACTTTAATACGCACCTAGTAGCCTTCGGCACCATACAACTTGCTTCAATGGATTGGAGTGAAAGGCGTGACGACGATGGTATTACAAAAAGGGAGATGACGAAGCTGGAATGACGCAAACAGTATAACCACAGCGGAATCACGGTGAGGGTATGACTACGAATGGATGACTACGAATGCATGGCGACTCTGTAACGATGGCGGTGTGGCGATGACAGCATGACGAGTGTTTGATGACGAAGCTAGAATGATGATAGTTCAACGACCACGATGACATCACAACCATTTGCACATCTTGGTCCACTGGGTAAGCGTAAAAGGTGCGACGACCGTAGCGTAACGAGAGTCAGATGACGCAGCTGGAATGACGACAATAGAATGACGACGATGGCATCACGATCGCGAGCACATGCGTAGTGGTCCAGGCTGGTCCAAACTTGAACCACTGGGCCAACGTTAGAGGCTAGATAGGCTCATAGTGGCTCAAATGATGGCTCACATAGGCCCAGAATGACCTGCAGTAGACAAAAAACGTTCATCGCATTAAAAGCAGCACGCTGAGCGCCATATCAAACGTTGCATTCTTGCTTTGCTGCTGGTCAGAAACATGATTTTGTAATTTATGCAGTAGAGTGTCAATTATTATCTGCCACAGTTCACTCACGACCAGGACAGTAATACACATGTGAAACACAGGTAAAATTGACTATGCTGCTCTCTAGGTAGCGAGAAGTGCGGGCTACGCATATTCCGTATTGCATAAGAATTCATAATGATAAACTCCGCTTATAATACAGATTTCCCTATATCCGCGCAATCCCTTCATAAGCCGTGCATAATAGTGAAGAATGTTGGTGCCCATTTTTGTAAGGGTGCTTTGGTTTCTTTCAGATGTGTTCTTATTAATGGAAACGTCGCTTAAGCCGGGGTAACGGCGGCAACGCGAAGAGGCAGGCAAGATACATCGCACGAGTGCATAAAAAAGAGATCGTCCACGGGATACGCAGCCGTCGTTTGCGTTTACGTCACTGCAACCTCTCTCCTCACCTCTGAACATGCGCGTGCCAGTTTTACGTTCGTCCCCATCGCAGTGCCGGCAACGGGAGTAGACGCCCTTCAGTCTTGAGTTTCACGGCGCCATGACGCGACACGCTTCGAACTCCCGTTTCTGTTTCTCCTATGATTCTCGTTTTCCTGCCCTTCGCGCCCACGTGGAGCACTGGATGCAAGTTTGAAAGAGTAGGGAGGGAAGCCTTGCTGCGGAGTGCGTAATATCCGACCTTCACAACAGTAGTATATGGAAAGTCTTTCTTTCACCCTTGTGAGCATGGTGATACTTGGCTAGACCCTACGCCTCTGCGCGCTGCGGTTGCTGCGCTGTTGCGAGAAGTTTCTCGCGTTTCGTCTGATCAGTTATCGTTGCCGCTCAACCTTCGCTCGACCCTTCCTCTCTTTCGTCTGGACGGAGCGTAGGCACTCCCGCTTTCGGCTGAGGTGAAACAGGCGTTAAGCACTCCTTATAAGTGAGCCGATCCAGACGGTTGTGCAATGCCGGGCCGACACCCGGCGTATGTGAAGCAGGCGTGAAGTGCTTCCCATACGTGACACGATCCCAAATAAAGTGTAATGCCGGGGCCGACCTGCGGCGGAGGTGAAGCAGGCGTTAAGCACTCCCCATATGTGAGCCGATCCCAAATATAGTGCTATGCCGGGCCGGCCCACGGCGGAGTTGAAGCAGGTGTTAAGCACTCCCCATACATGGGTCGATCCCGACGGTAGTGCAATGCCGTGCCGACCCACGGCGGAGACGAAGCAGGCGTTAAGCGCTCCCCATACGTGGGTCCATCCCGAAGGTAGTGCCATGCCGGGCCTACCCACAGCAAAAGTGAAGCAGACGTTAAGCGCTCCCAATACGTGGGCCGATCCCGAAGATATTGCAATGCCGAGCCGACCCACGGCGGAAGTTAAGCAGTCATTAAGCACTTCACATACGTGGGCCCATGCCGACAGTAGTTCAAAGTCGGCCCACCCCCGGCGGAGGTGATGTAGGTATAAAGCACTTCCCATACGTGGGTCCATCCCGAAGGTAGTGCAATGGCGGGCAGAACCGCGGCGGAGGTGAAGCAGGCAGTAAGCACTCGCACTCGCCATACGTGGGCCCATCCCGAAGATCCCGATGGGCACGTTACAGGTTCCCGAGTCCACAGGGCTATGTGCCATTGAGCTTGGAACCTTTCTGCATTGTCACCAGGATCGGCCCACATGATTTTTTCTGTTGACGGACGCCGAAAAACTATGGAAGCTTAGTCAGATACAGTTTTCGCTGTAAAAAAAATATTTCTGAGTGACTGAGCAAGCTTAGACACCAACTAACCCAAGAACAAGCTCTTCTAAGCAAGTTCCTTGATATTGCTGACCTATGCCTGGCAGAGTACAAAACACTGCGGCCAGACATTGACAATGACCCGCCGTGGTTGCTCAGTGGCTATGGTGTTGGGCTGCTGAGCAAGAGGTCGCGGGATCGAATCCCGGCCACGGCGGCCACATTTCGATGGGGGCGAAATGCGAAAACACCCGTGTGCTTAGATTTAGGTGCACGTTAAAGAACCCCAGGTGGTCAAAATTTCCGGAGTCCTCCTCTACGGCGTGCCTCATAATCAGAAAGTGGTTTTGGCACGTAAAACCCTAAATATTATTATTACATTGACAATGCGATTAGAGGTTGTTTTATTTGTAACACACCTCCTTCATTCAATAGTCAATTCAATGAGAAGGTAGGGGCACCTCATTATTCGAGGGATTGTGAAAAAACCGCAGTTGGCAATGACTGATGTAGCTGCACTCCACTGACAAATGAGTCCCTATGGACTTTGGACTATGGACTGGAAGTTTGATTTCTGGGTAGTATACACTACCCAGAAATCAAACACTGCTCTGCTTAAAATTTATGGAGTCATGCTCAGCACTGAAATAAAGAAAGAGTGCTGACTCCAAAATGTAATTGCATCACTAGGTTATTCATTTTTGCGATAGATTCGCTGGTAATTTTTTGTAGAAGTAATTTCCAGGAATTTCCATGTGTCCTCGTTTAATGTAACGACGTTCGATTACACGTAAAATGATGCCTTTACTGACTGGTTCAATTCAAGGAAGTTGCAAGCTTTGTGAATTGACTTTGTTCCGTCGTGACCTTACATCTTGACATGAATCCGCGTGCCTTTTGCTTACGAATTTGCGAATTCTACCTAAACTGTGTTCGAGGACTTCAGTCATGAGAACACCCTAAACCAATACATATTCCTGGATGGCCGCTCTCAGTAAGTTGCATTTTGTAGCAGCGCAGCTGCAGCTTGATCAGAGAGCACGGTTTGCTTTTTGATCAAGCTTCCGCAGTAGTCGGCTCCATTGTTTGCGTCATGTCGTGATACAGTTGTGTCTATTTCCTGCGTTGGTTGTTTCTCGTTGTTCCTGGGGAGCCTGAGTCGCCATCTGTCGTGAGGTACCTTAGTGAGAAAAACTGCATGACAGTTAGCGTTCTTCTAAGGCGTCCTTGGTGCCTGTGCACTTTGCACTCGCACTGCGACGTCATTCCATTGAAAAGCATGCATCGCAAAAACGAAAAGCATGATCAGGCTAGACATTGCCGACTTTAGAACGTCATCACTTTACTACGTCATCACTAAAAGCGCACAGGTGGTCTGTTCATCTTACAAATAAAAAGACAGAAAGAGTGAACAATAGGGAAATTTTTTTATTTCTTTATAACTGCACTCATGTGATTTTAAGGCAGTGCGGCTATCAGGAAGGCAAAACAAAGAAGAACCTTGGCGCCACGTGGCTGACAATCACAAGTCAACATGCTCAGACTTAATCCTCATATCCCTTCTCCTGCTAGCTCATTTCAAGGTTTTGGCAACAGAAAAAATGCGATGATAATAAAAAGAAACCTTTTTGGCATGTTTCACACCGGAAACAAAGTTTCATGGCCAATGAAAGATAAAAAACTCAGGGTTATATTTGGCGTTTAGGCTTGTTGAATTTCACCTCATGCTCCCCTGTGAAAGTTACCCCAGTTTTCAGAAATGAATTTAAACTTGAAGCCCATGCTTGTCTTGATATAAATGACGCCTGGTGCGAATGCGCCCAAGACGCTCATTGCGTTTCGTTTGATGCGGTCAGGTCTGGGGTAATTTAAATCAAGAGTGGGCTTCAAATTAAGACGCATTTCTGAATACGGGTCACCTTTTGTTGCTCCCACCGTTCATTTCATTGATTTTTAATGTAATTTCGCACCATTTTCAACCTTGATGTGAACATTCGGTTACTCTGTGTGTAGTGTTGCGACTTTGCATTCCCACTTCGGTAACATTGTCATAGTAATCCTGTATACCATAGCTATAATCGTTTTATTTTCTCCTCTCTTCTTTCCTCACAATTTTGCGTTTCCCTGTTTGGGTTAACCTGAGATTATAGCCAAGCAGCGAACTACGATGAGTACTTATCATCACTATTTTTCATGGTTGCAGTCCACATTTGTCAGGGTCTTCCGCAGGTGAATGTTTTTAAGCCATAAGTACTAAGTAAGAGGAGATGCTGCTGAAAAAATAGCATTTATTTTTTCGAACATAATTGCTACATTGTTATTACAAAACTACGCCTGAACACTATTTTCATGCCTAAAAAGTGAAAGCATTTTCCGAACCAGAAGACTGAAATTATTATTCTAACTGAGGCATGCTAGCTGTAGGGGTTTTATTTTCCTGTAATGATCTATACTGATGAGTCTCACTACCAGAGGTTTTGCAGAGATGGCTTTCAGGTGTAGCAACAAGCGAGCATGAGCCCTGGCTGTGTCAGCACCAACTCTTTCTCCACTTTTCTCAAGTGGTGAGGCGAAGGCTGCGCTTCCTATATGTGAGAGGCTGACAAGAGAGAATCTGTTTTGCCGTAGTCAGTACAAACTTCAAGACGTGGTTGAGTCGCTCAACAGCAACATTATACTTCCGTGCCCTAAACGAGGTTTGCTTCAGTCAGTGCTGTGCATATGCCTACCTCTGTAGCCATAGTGTAGCTAAATAAGCGCACAAATGCTTTGAAGAGGTTTTACTGGAGCTTCGGCTCCTTGCGATTCGGTGTTTGATCACTCTGAGTAACGTGCAAAGACACCAGAGAAGACTAGAGAAGAATAAAAATATTATGTGGACCACAGACAGCTGAAGGTTAAGCTCGTCATTGCAGTCTAGCAAAGAAATACTGGCTGGAGGTGGAAGCTTGCATGAGTTCTTATGGTAACAGCCACGAAGTAAGAGAAGTTCGAAGTTTTCCGCTTCTTCTTGAAAGACTGGTCTGCGTTCTGTACAAATTTTGTGCGAGCTGACCATCTACGTTAATAATGAGCATGTTTACAAATTCCAACTTCGTTTCTTTTTCATTTTTCACCTTACGCTGTTTTGCTACTATTGTACAAAAAGGTTTGATATTTATATAACTCAATATCGAAAAAAAATTGCATGCACATGCACAAAGCAGTATAAACTGCAAGTCTTGTAATATTAAGGTGGAGCTTTCTTTGCCTCCGTTCCTAGGATTGGCGTGGCTACTTGGTTGCTGGGTTATGTTGGATCGGTTATGGGTTATGTTGGAGCCCACCGACATAAAGCACTTTCAACGAATAGTGGTTTATATTGGATGGATTCTTTGATTACCTTTGATTTAGCTATTCGGTATGTGCAATTAGTGGTCTGCCCGTTCATGAGCGATACTCGAATGGTAGCTTGTGGTTAAGGCACATTTGAAAGCTTTAAGATATATATCGGTTGGCAGCTGTTAGTGCTCCGATGTAAGAAGCCTAGTAGATACAAGCTCACGCGACAGCCCTGGAACCCAAGCATTCTTAACTTATTGATTTCCTTGAGTCTAATTTCTTCTTTTCGACTGAACAACACCGTTTCAGGAAAACATTTTCATGTGAAACGCAACTCATATGTTTTACTAATGACCTATTTACCCATACTGATATGGGCTTCGATGTAGACTGCGTGTTTTTAGACTTTGCAAAAGCTTTCGACACTGTTTCACATGATCTTCTCATTCTTAAACTTAGCATGCTTAACATTGACCCTAATGTACTAAACTGGATTAAAAGCTTTCTGTCTAATCGAACTCAGTACGTTTCAGCTAATGAATGTTCATCCTCTCGCACTTCCGTAACATCGGGTGTACCACAGGGAACGGTACTGGGACCCCTGCTTTTCCTGATTTACATAAACGACCTTCCTAAATGCATTTCCCATTCATCTATCAGGCTTTTCGCAGATGACTGCGTCATTTATCGCAAAATAACTAACCCCACTGATTCTGATAAGCTTCAAGACGATCTTAGAAGCATATCCAACTGGTGCGATAAATGGCTCATGCGACTAAACGTTAATAAATGTAAAACAATGCATGTATCAAGCCGCACTAACACTGACAATACGCGTGTTTACTTACTTCACGATACTTCTCTTGAATCCGTCAACTCGTACAAATACCTAGGTGTCCATATTTCACGTAACTTATCATGGCATGCGCACATCAAACACGTCACTAATAACGCTAACCGAGTTCTTGGATACTTGCGTCGAAATTTCTCTGCTGCGTCTATGCCGATAAAGCTTACCCTCTACAAAACATTAGTGCGACCAAAGCTAGAATATGCATCCACCGTATGGGATCCCCATCAAATCACACTGATAAACACTGTAGAATTCATCCAGAATCGCGCAGCACGTTTCATCTTATCTAACTATTCCCGTTACGCCAGCATTACTTCCATGAAAATCACACTTACATTACCGGAGCTTTCATTGCGCCGTAAATGTTTTAGACTGTGTCTTTTCCACAGGCTGTATCACCACAACCCACTATTAAAGGATCATCTTATTACCCGACCTTCATACATTTCATCCCGTTTCGATCACATGTTTAAAGCTGGTGTTCCATATTTTAGAACAAAGATGTGTCATGGTTCTTTTATTCCTAAAACCAGCGCCGACTGGAACGACCTTCCTCCCTCCATCGCTACCATTTCTGACGTTGGCAATTTCAAGACTGCTGTATTTTCTGCCGTTTTGTAATACTTATTATTGTATAATTATGTACTTTTTTTTCTCTCACTTACCACTCCTTTCTGTAATGCCTTCGGGCCAGGAAAGTATCCGAAATAAATAAATAAATAAATAAATAAAAACTTTCTGACATTTGCATTCGTTTTACCTGCCGCTGCAACGAAAACGAGCTGCAGGGAGGTGAGGTGGGGGAGGCGCCAAGAAAAGTTGGGAAACCTGGCACAGATTCTTGTAGCCCTTGTGCAGCGGCAACTGCCGAGGAGGAACTCAGCAAGGGAAATGAATGGTAACGTTGTGTCGTATGCACCTAGAATTTTTTTTGTATTAGTCTTTGTATCATTGTAGCCGTATAATTTTAAACATTGAGTCTAATTATTTGTGTTCGAGCATCAATACATCCAGCCTTAGTTCCTGCATGGTGTGCTCTTGCCAGGCTGCTTCTCGAAATATTCTTATTCTGTGTATTGGGGGAAATGCAGTGCTTAAAAATAAAATCTGCGATCACACTGCAGAGTAATTGCAAGCCAAGTGTCCCTGACATGTCGCTGAAGCTCCTCAGATTTTCTTGTTGGAATCATGGTTATTTGCTACCTTGCTCACTGTCATTTCCCCCGATACCTTTGTTAAAAAAGTTCGTCGCGTGACGTGCTTGATGAAGTTCTGTCAAATACGTGGAACCTAATTCTGCAAGAAAAATTAAGTATTTCTTATGCGTAATGCAGCACAACTTCGCCTGTTGAGCCTACAAATGTTTGTTTTTAATATGTAATGGATTTTTAGGCAACGTCGGTAGGTAAATATGTTTTGAGAGCCCCGAAATTTTGACAAATGTTTGCGAAATTTGCAATTTTACTGGCAAGGCGATGATTTAGTTCATTGTAATTAACTTACTTGACGATCTTGGAGCTTTAGTTTACCGTAAATTTTCATTTGCGCCTATAAATTGAACAAGTTTTCTGAGAAAAACAAACATGACAAACGTACGAAAATACAGGTTTTGATCCACTTTTCCCCCTGATTTTTGCGATAAACCTCTCCACGTAAAGCTGTGACACAAAGCGCATTAAATAGGTCTGTTTGTTGGCGTTCAGTTACCGTTATTATCGTATTTTGATATTGTTTTAGGTGCAATACGAAACTTTTAATCGGGCCGTGATCACCGCTCGGCATAATTCCGAACCACCATTTCGCCGCACAACAACCCAATGATTGTTGTGTTCCAGACAGACGGCGCGCGCAGCGTGGGACTGCGACGCGAAGTTGTCCAGCACCTGAGGGCTCGACTGTATGACTGAGTCTCAAAAACAATTATAAGTGTTGTCTTTGCATTGTATTCCTGTGGCAACTCCCAGAAATGTCATGATGCTGCGGGCGCCGAACCTTGCAGTTCCAGAAGAAAGAAGTGTCATCGCGCTTGCACGCAGGTTGATTGTTGCATGCACACCTACAACTAAGGGAACAACGAAACGTCATAACTTGAACCTGACGTCGCCTTTGGCGAACTGACTTTCCTGGCCTGACGTTGTTCCCAGGGAAGCACGGACCGGAAGGGCCGAATTAAAGAAGTCGCTCAGCGAAAGCTGTCTCCATCAGAAAGTTTTGACAACTGAAATTGGACTTTCGAAGTTCGGAGCAAGTTTAATAAGAAGACTTGCGGTTGTGCATTGCGTTAGTTCAGAAAACGGCGCGATATTTTCTAGAACAGAAGGAGAGACGCTTTTTCTTCAGGGTTAGTAATATAGACTAACAATGATGATGATAACGATGATTATTTGGCGGTCCTGAATGTGACATTAGGGTTACCTTGCCTCGTGACAGCCGTGCGTCTAAGTGCCAAAGCTCGCCTCTTCGTCCTGTATTTATGGTAGCCACGTACGTAAACGCCGGCACTGCTTCAAAGCTTTCTGCACCTTTATCGTGGACAAACACTGACCATGTACCAGGCTTCTCTGACATGCGCACGTAGGTGTGTACTCCGAAGCTTTGCAGAGAGGCGCGTAAATCATAATGCAATAGAAAAAATGATGGACTGCTATATAAAAATATGCGAACTCCTGGAGCGCTAGCCCAAACACTTGGCTTCTCCCATGCTTTGGGAGGTACGATAGGAAGACGAGGCAAATAGAATGTGCCCTCAGGTGCTGAAAAAATTCGTGTTACAGTCCGGTGCGGAGGGTGCCAAGTCCCTGAAGCACAACAGCCGTTGGGCTGTGGGGTTGAAGTGGTGGTAGGCAACTATGCCGAGCGTGCTTCAGGGGCCAAACTTAAAGCATTATATATCCCCTAACGTAAAAATAAAAATGAGATATTGACGGAAGCAAAATGAAAACAAACAGACTAATATCAGTCGCTTTATGTCATATTTTTTACATGAAGCACCTCATTACGAAAATCATGCTGAAAGTCAACCAAAACCTAGATTTCACATTGTATCTCATGTTTCTTTTTCACAGAAATGTGTATGATGTATTGACAGAATAACATTTTTACAGCAAAATACACTTGTACGATCGTGGAGGGAAATATTAATAATAATAATTACATTTATTTAGCCAGTGAAAATGGTGAATTTCTCAATTTTCTTAAAAATTTGGGCCTCTGAAAGCACGTTTTCCAACCGTAATGGCCAATATGCCCCACTAATAATTGAAAACAGGCCATTTTAGCTTCTGGCCGCGACGTTGTGCAGCATGACATATTAAAATAACTTTTATATAATTTTTCACTGTTTCATGTTTCACGTACTAAGCAATCTTTGCAAGCAGATTTCGTGAAAAGAAGATTTTTTAAAGCAAAAATGTATTGGAAAATGACTGTGAGCACGGTAGCAAAAAAACAATGACCTTTTGCAAGGAAATATGACGTGGCCAAGGTCTTGAACACTTGGCAAAGAATGACCAAGGGCGCTTGAGTGTCAATGAAGTTAGTGAATAAAATAATCACCAGTAAAACAGAAACGAAAACAAGCAATTAAGAAAAAAGGAAAAATAACCAACCCGTCCAGCTGGATGCGAATAATTAGCCATTTAAAACATTTGGCGAAAGTTCATCTTAAAAAAGAAACCGAAAACCAGACCATCTGGAATCAGAAGAAAGAATAATTGCACAATTTATACTGTACGTAAAAAAGATACGTAGGACATTAGAAAACTAAAAAACCGGAAACGCTGAACGCAATATATATTCTACTAACAGGCTTCTTTCGCCTGACCCGCCGTGTTTCTTAGTGGCTGTGGTGTTGGGCTGCTAAGTGCGAGGTCGCGGGACTGAATCCCGACCACGGCGGCAGCCTTTCGATGGGGACGTAATGTGAAAACACCCTCATACTTAGGTTTAGCTGCACGTTAAAAAAAACCCAAGTGGTCCAAATGATTCCGGACTCCTCCAGTACGGCGTGCCTCATGATCTGATCGTGGTTTTGGCACGTAGGAACCCACTACTTGATTTATTTTACTTCATTTTTTTGTTTTGGATCATCCGATCTAATTAGTGTGTCATTTGCAATACTGATACTTACACTGATGTGTTTCGTCCACAAATTTTAGTTAACCTAGTTTCCTTAATAGATTTATCTGGTATTTGTATTTTGTACAAATTAAAGCAAGAATATAAAAAAGATAATATCAGCGAAATATAACACTTTTATTTCGTCATAATTCGTTATTGATTCAGTTTAATAAGAAATTGCGGCAGAACGAATTGATGAGCATACCACTGCCCCAAAACTTCTCTTTGAAGCTATAACTATGCCAGTATGATGCGTAAAAATAATGCAACAATTTGTCAACGCATTACAATTCCCTCGTCGTTTTAATTTACTTTGCGCTGTCGTGCCCTAGTAATTATCTAAGCGAAGACAATGCCTGGAGCGCAACTGCATGTTAATGCAATTTTTCGATGTAGGATACCTCGAACGCGATGACAAAGGTAAAATCCATAAGTGATGGCTAGCTATAACAGCATCGTTGTAGTAAATGTAAAAGTTATTTGAAAAGGCAATGAAAAATTGCGAACCGTGTATTTGCACAGTGTGATTTCTGTCCCAAAATTAACGTCCACCTCTTCGAGTATTTCAGATGGATCGCTGCGGTTGTGTCACCTGCCATGAGCCATTTGGTGAAAAATCATCTGTTTGATGTAATTAAATCAAGAAAGAGCTTCTTTAGGAGAAGGCGCTCAGACGGCACGTAAAAGTATCATTTTTTAACACGCGAGGAAATTCTGTAGTTACGCTTTGCTTCTGTGAAATGTGAAACCGCTGTTAGCGAAAGCAAGAGAAGAAGAAGAAAAAAGAAACAATGGAGTTCGGGTCGTGTTTACGCTTCAATTGTTTCCATACTTCGAGCGAACGTTTCGATTCCTGGAGATGCTGAGCTTGGCCCGAAGAAATGTTCTTGTGCCGACAATGCTGACGCCTTAAAACGCAGAATAATCTACACTTTAATTGTTGCTCGTTGGGCCACAGTGCCACTGACGCTAAAGGTACCAAGTGCTGAGGTATCGCACCAGCACTGAAAAAGAAAAAAGCGCATTGCCAAAGCCTGTTCTAGGCTTCTTCACAATGCTGCATTGTGCTGCGCTAAAACTTTCTACCCCCCACGTTTCTGCAGTATGCAAAAATTGCAATGTTGCATGCGTCTTTCCTCTAGGAGAACTGAAAACGTTCCTCCTGCTTTCTTTTTTTTTCTATAATTGCACATGTACTATCTCACTTGTGTTCTTGTTCTGTGCTGTATACGTATGTACTGTACTGTACATACAATCTGACAATATACTTTAACGTTCACATATAGAATTGCATGAGAACAAGGCCACGCAAGATCAATCGGCGAAAAATTATTGGTGCGAAACGAGGAGTACATGCCCTCCCCCTCTCCTAAAAAAATATCGAAAATAAGAAAGAAGAAAGAAAAGAAGAACAGTAAAACAAGCGCACAGATGGCAACTTACCGGTTTTAGGATAATTTAAATGTACATGTTTACAATTTTATGGTTCTCAAAGGGCGTTGTAGCGAGAAAACTGCAAATAAATCTTGTTCGCGTTGAAGAACACCTGGGGCCCTGTAACGTAAAACTATTCCAATATGTTTTTATTCCAATTTCCTGACGTTCAATTTGCGTAACCGCCGAAGCAAGCATCGGGTGGTGACCCTCAGCTTTGCCTGAACAGCCCAATCAAACGCTCTTCTAGATTATAGGAGGTCGCTTTTTTTTGCTTTCAAAATGAACAATATTGCTTACATTGAGCGGTGTTTCGTTTGTAATTGACTGCCAGAAGGCGAGGAGAACGCTCAAGTATAGAGGGTTTCGATGGGGGCCGAGCCAGCGCACTGAAAATAGATAACCGGATGAAAAGGGTGGTGTCGGCGTCTCCGATTGGTCCGCTTTCCCTTATTGAGCTTGCGGTGGCTGGTCGAAAATCGCGGCGGCGTGCAACGGAAGATTAAGAAATCCGCTAAAACGGATTCTCAGCAAAGAAGAGTTGGAAGAGCGAGGTCGTAAACGTGCCGAACGAGCTCAAAAACGTTACACGGCCACGCAAAAAGTTTTATTATACGCAAGTAAACAAAGCTCCTCGGTAGGTGCGAGTAGCGAATGCCTGAGTGCACGGTGGCAGCCATTTTTTATTCCTTTCGGAACGGGGCAGCCCGGGGCTATTCAGAGAAAAGTTCAGTTTTGTTCGGCACAATAATGTAGCTTTAACGCGTACATGTCATTTTGACGCGGTGAGCTTGCGCAGTTTTGTGACGTCGCGGGACAGGCAGGTGATGTTGGTGCAGCCCGAAAACTTTTTACCGATAGTTGATGTCTAATGTCCAAAAGGCGTCAGAAATAACTATTTTTCTTTTGTTCAGTCCAGTCATGCATAATCAACGTGTACACGTCATATCAAATGGGGAGCTATCGCGGTGTTTTCGTGACGTCGCGTGACTGACAGGTGAAGTTGGGGTGGTTCAAAAAAGTTTTTGACCAATCCCGGAAGGCTGATTGCAGAAGTGGAATAGAAAAGTTAGGAATAGCTTTGCGTTATAGTGCCCGCAGCGCGCTGAGTCGCGTACCTCAGGACCTTATTAAAGTTTTGCATCCATCCATCCCCTGATTTCAATTTCTATGAATGTCACTCGCGCATGGGCCTGTTGCATTCTATTGTTCCCGCAAAAAATGGGGCGTGATAGAGGTGCAGAAATAGCATATGAATGTGCTGCTTTTTGCTATTTTGCTATTTGTACACCGCTGCGCAGACGTGCCGCAAGCAAAAGTGGTTATTCAGCCTGAAGATAGTCAGTGTAGTTGACGAAAATAGGCTAGAGTTATTAGACAAAAATAAAAAATAATAGCGCCAAATAATTATTGTTTCAGTAATGAAGTATTCATTTCGTTTTTTTTTTAAATATTATATAGGAGATTTATTGGGGTTCGTAGCGACCGCCGGTTCTAGCATGCACCGAGCAGTTACCGAGCTCGAGCCTCTCCCGCGCGCCTGATGCTGCCGATGCTGCTGACTCTGTCCGCACGTTGGTTATCTTCCTTACAATGACCCCGCGGAAATAAAGGAGCCATCCTGGCGACTTAGTTTTCTGGAAGGATGGTAGAATGGTGATACGGCTTGAGACGCTGAACGACTTCGCGGTTACGACGTCGCATGTCGGACGGCGGCGTTAGCGGCTCAAACAGGTAATTAACCGGTGATGTTCTCTCGAGAACGCGGTATGGCCCGTCGTACTTCGGAAGGAGTTTTGAAGCGAGCCCAGGCGTGCGGTGTGGCACTAACAACCAGACGAGAGCGCCCGGGAGAAAAGTGGGAGTAGAGTTCTGGGCATCGTGAACGGCTCTTTGACGGTTGTGGTCGTGCGAGGTGAATCGGCAGGCCAGCTGGCGGCATTCCTCGGCGTGTCTGGCGGCTTCCGCGATCGGCAGGCATTCGGATGGGTCCGGCCGGTAGGGCAGAATGGTGTCAATTGTGTGCGAAGGATGACGGCCGTAAAGAAGGTAAAAGGGTGAAAATCCGGTAGTGGCCTGAGTCGCGGTGTTGTAGGCGTAGGCGACAAACGGAAGAACTAGATCCCAGTTAGAGTGATCAGGTGAGACATACATGGCGAGCATGTCACCAAGAGTTCGATTAAAGCATCTTGGGTACTAGGCGCGAAAACACACACGACACAAGGAAGGAGACGGGACAGAGTGCCGCTTACAACTGCTTTTATTCGTAGGCACACCATACACTTATATACCCGTCGCTAGACGCAAGGACCACAATCACATCAAGATTGATATGGAAGCGAACTGGTTAAATATTTCTTTTCAGCCATATATAAAGATATTGACGGGTCACTCACGCACATGCTTCCTTTCTTTCCGATAAAGAAAGCTTCAATTACTTCCCGAGCTATTTGATCTTTACTTTTTGCCAGAATTCGCGCCCCTGCAAAACATGGCTCACAAGAGCGTGACGGGCAGGACTTAATATGCTTGGGAATGTTTGGCCCTTCTTTATCTTGCTCTACATTACTCTCATGTTTCCTAATTCGGTCGTTAACGCCGCGCCCAGTTCGCCCTATGTAGGAGAGGCCGCATGAGAGGGAGATTTCGTACACGACGCCTTCGGTGCACTTCATAAACGGTCGCGCATGCTTGGTGCCGCATCCATTTTTATCGTCTCGTATTTTTCGATACGAGAACGAAGGCTTCCTAGCTTTCGGGGGGCTGAAAACACAAGCGGCACCCCATGCCTGCTAGCAACCTTCTTTAAATTATGGGCCATATTGTGTACATAGGGCACCACCACAGGCCTCATCTCGACGAGGATCTTCCGCAGCTCTCACAGCCGCACTCTTCATTTTTTGTAGCAGGCTTTCAGCGACTGCCATCACACTCGAGTCAGGGAATCCAGCTGAAGACAGCCTGGTCAATTGGGTCTGGAAGCTGATATTCTTGGATTCGCAATGCCCAGCGGGCAAGGCGCCCCGATGGATCTTTGAGCGTCGACAGCCAACATAGTGCGTGGTGGTCGGTCACTACGTCAAACGATCGGCCGTATAAATATGGGCGAAACTTGCCAAGCGCCCACACAATTGCCAAACACACCTTTTCTGTAACGCAGTAATTGGTCTCCGCCTTGCTTAACGTGCGACTCGCGTATGCGACGACGCATTCTGTGTGGCCAGCTTGACGCTGTGCCAACACAGCGCCAAGGCCTACACCGCTTGCATCAGTATGGATTTCGGTTGGCGCTTGAGGGTCAAAATGGCGAAGGATGGGTGGCATCGTGAGAAGACGGCGCAAGGTTGTGAAGGCGTCGTCACACGCTGGAGACCACGATGAGAGATCTCTAGCGCCACCAAGGAGCTGCTTGAGAGGCGATATAATAGACGCAAATTTTCGAACGAATCGCCGGAAGAGCAGAGGCCGATAAAACTGCGTAGCTCTTTCATAGTGGCAGGTTTTGGGAACGCAGTAACAGCACGTAGCTTCCCGGGATCCGGACGAATGCCCTCCTTTGACACGACATGGCCTAAAATTGTGAGCTGACGAACAGCAAATCGACACTACTTCAGGATAAGTTGCAACCCGGCGCTGGTCGAACAAGTGAGTACGTGCTGGAGGCGGAGCAGGTGCGTTTCAAGATCAGGGGCGAACACCACAATGTCGTCAAGATAGCAAAGAGAGATTTTCCATTTGAGGCCACGCAGAACATTATCCATCATTCTTTCGAACGTAGTAGGTGCATTGCAAAGTCCGGAAGGCATGACGGTGAATTCATATAAGCCGTCTGGTGTAACAAAGGCAGTTTTTGGGCGATCGGCCTCTGCCATCGGACCCTGCCAGTAGCCTGACCGCAACTCCAGCGAAGAAAAGAACTCGGCTCCTCAAAAACAATCCAGAGCATCATCGCTGCGTGCTAATGGGTAGACGTCCTTCAGCGTGATCTTGTTCAACCGTCGAAAATCAACACAGAAGCGGATGGAACCGTCCTTTTTTGTGACGAGGACCACGGGAGAGGCCCATGGGCTTTGGGAAAGTTGAACGACGTCTCGACGGAGCATGTCATCGACCTGGTTTGCAATGACGCGACGTTCCGTAGCGGACACGCGATATGGTCTTTGTCGCAGCGGTGAGTGAGAGCCAGTGTCGATGTAATGCTCGACCGTCGACGCACTGCCAAGAGATGTTTGCGCAACGTCGAAAGAACGGCGGAAGTGCTGAAGGACTGGGAGAAGTTGAGATCGCTGCGAATGCGTCAAATCTTCGGCGATGAATGGGCCGAACACACCAGTCCATGTTGAGTCGGGTATGGAGAGGGCACTCAGTTCATGGACGGCAGTAGAAGGCACTTCGTCGAGGACGGAGACAATCCGTGTTGAATCGACTGACTCGACGTAACCAAGGCATTCGTGGCGGAGCAGTGATAGCGGCGATGAAAGATGATTGTAAATGGGTATCGTGCTAACACCGGTGGCAAAATCCAGAGCTGCAAAGGACAAACGAAGCGCTTTTCGGGTACCAAAGTGATGAGAGGGCATGAAGAAGACCATCCCGTCGGATATGGTACTACAGAAGACTAGTACGAATGCTGAAGAGCACGGGGGAATACAGGTGTCGTCTTTCACGACAATTTTAGCAGCAGGATGAGCATCGACGGAGGCCACGCCACCAAGGCGGAAAAGTTCAATCTCAGCCCGAGCGCAATTGATGATGGCATTGTGGCGTGAGAGAAAATCCCATCCTAGAATAACCGCGTGGGAGCACGATGAAAGAACTATGAATTCAATCGTGTACAAAACGTCCTGTATGGTCACACGGGCAGTACAAGCAGCGGTAGGGCAAATGGGTTGAGCACTCGCCGTTCGAAGCGACAATCCAGGCAGAGACGTCGTCACTTTGCGAAGCGAATGGCAAAACCTGGCATCCATAACTGAAATAGCGGCACCGGTATCGACGAGGGCGACTGTAGCGACATTTTCGATAAACACATCAATGACATTGGCAGGTAAAGGAGGAGGACTTCGGCATGTCGACACTTGCGCAGTTCTTGCCTCAGGAACTGCGTCGTCTATTTTCCCTCTTCGTTAGCAATGGGTCGTCGACGCAAAGGGGAAAGCGATCGGCGACGTGGACAGGGTGATCGGAGGCGTTCGAAGCGAGGGCGGCGATCAGTCTGGGAGCGAGCTGGTGATGGGTCGAAGGATCCGTAAGGCGCATTTGAATCGGGCGGCACATAGGGCGCTCGGCGATCGTCATCGAACGCCTGCGATCGGCGGCGGCAGAACCTTGCGACATGACCGGGATACCTACATCCGAAGCATATAGGGTGATTGTCCGGCGTACGCCGCGGGTTAGCGACGGCAGTGTTGGTCCAGGAGACGGGAGGGGGAGGGCGTTGCACAGGCTGCTGGAAGCGACGCACGGGCACATTGCGAGGGGCCATTGCAGCAACCGTAGCATAAGTGACTGGTGTAGTCACGACATCCTGCTGGTGAACAGCCGGTAGCGCTTCAGCGACCTCTTCATAGATCACGTTACGGAGATGAGACAGCAAAGTGCTGGAAGACTCCTGAGTAACGGACACCAGAGATAGCTGTCGTGCGACTTCTTCGCGGACAAAATCCTTGATTTGGGTTATCAAGGAGGCTTGTTCTTGGCCGGTGGTCAGGCTGCAGAGTGACGCCGCATTCGGTGTGGGATGTCGCCTTGTCAGAGCTCGCTGCTTACGTAATTCGTCATAGCTCTGACACAAGCTGATGACGTCGCCAACAGTGCGCGGGTCCTTGGCCAGAAGCATCTGGAACGTGTCATCATCGATTACCTTCATGACGTGCTTGATCTTTTCCGCTTCCGTCATGGCAACGTTCACGCGCCTGCACAAATCTAGAACGTCTTCTATATAGCTCGTGAATGTCTCACCCGTGTCCTGTGCGCGTGTACGCAAACGCTGCTCGGCTCGGAGTTTCCTGACGGCGGGTCGGTCAAACACTTCGGTAATCGACGTCTTGAACGCCGACCACGTTCGGATATCCCTCTCGTGATTTCTGAACCAGAGACTGGCCACGCCCGCGAGGTATAATGATACGTAAGCCAGTTTGTCCGAGTCATTCCATTTGTTGTGAACGCTCACCCGTTCGTAGGACGACAGCCACTCTTCAACGTCGTTGTCGTCGGTTCCGCTGAAGATGGGAAGCTCACGCTGGTGAACGGTGCCAGCGCAAGGGACGGGTGGCGATGGAAGAGTCTGCTGGTCGGCGTCCGGCATGGCTGAGGGTAGCGTCCGAGAAGGGAGTTCCAGGATGGTAGAATGGAACGTTACCCAGCACGGCTCCACCACTTATAAAGGAGATTTATTGGGATTCGTAGCGACCGCCGGTTCTAGCATGCACCGAGCAGTTCCCGAGCTCGAGCCTCTGCCGCGCGCTTGATGCTGCCGATGCTGCTGACTCTGTCAGCACGTTGGTTATCTTCCTTACAATATAATTATCTCCGAGTGTGTATCAGAAATATATATACACATTTGCGGGGAAAGATCATGCAGGAAAGCGCTTGACATTATACCTGTAAAATATGTTCTACAGATTTGAATAATGCGGAAAGAAGCATAAGTATAACCTTTCCACCTTGATAATTCTTAAGTATTGTCTGTACAAGCATATTAGTCATTTCACGCTTGAAGCTTTGTTTGTTGAATAGGGTCTCAAGCTGTTGCTGTACGTACGTGTAACTAGCCCTGAGAACACTGAATACCAAGAAATATATGTAGACTACATTATTTTTTGAGATAGGTTACACTAAGTGTTAGATACATTTGCAAAGATGTTCTGCTTACTAAGTTGAATCTACGAGAACGAATCTGTGAGTTGGTGTAAAGAATACCTTAAAGTCAAGGATGCAAAAATTTGTTTTCGACGCTCAGTTTGGTTACAACTTTATTTCCGTCCGTTCAGTATATGCGAAAGTGACACATTTAGTCTGTGTTTCAAAGAGCTCGAGAAGCAACTCACGTTGCCTAAATTACATTGCACACACCTTATTAATATTAGTAATTGTAGGTGCACGCCCAAGAAGAAGATGCATAACGAAGCGTCCATGCGACAAGCTTTCATCTATTTCCCTGCAATGTTGCAGACCGCTGTGATACAACCAAGAGGTGGCACGTCGCCTTGGTTTTGCTACGGAACGAGCGCCGATAGCTGTTGGGGCGTCGTGAAGAGATATCGCACACCACCGTTACCAGAACATTGATGCACAAAACGGCCTTTCGCGCGGCAACACACTTTTATCGCGATGTCAGTTACAGGAAGACTTCGAGGCGCGTTTGCGCCGTCGGCGACGCCGCCGTTGTCATGCGGTCATGGTCGACGGTACGCGTGTCGCCCTCTCCTGGGCGATTTTGTCTTCAGAGATGCGAGAGATCCACCGTGTGCGTTGTAAGCAGTACAGGGCAGCGTTGTGCCCGGTGCGGCTGGCTACGGGCGTTGTGCGCACGAAGACTAGCGGTTCTTCTATGCAGCCGTGTGGGCCGTGCGGCGTACAGTGTTCCGGGCGGGCAGTAAATTTGAAGGCACAAACGCCCGAAGGTCTCACACGGGGCGCATCTCGTGCCCCGACCATGCGCCCCGCCTCCAACGCTACTACGTTACTACGCTACTACGCTAATGCGTAATCGCGTGCTATTCTTCATATTTCGCAGCGTTTATTTTTCAGCCTCGAAACAAAGCTCTCAAAGAGTATCTTACATATTATACGCACGCGATATTCGAACGACAGCGACAGGCGATGCGACAGGCAGACCCCGTCACGCTGTCGCATCGCGGCGTGAGGCAACTATGTGGACGCGACGTCGCGAAAGAAAGTAGGGGCAGATTTTCATTGTTGTCCAAATAAATACAATCGTATGCGCGGAAAAACAATTGCAACCTTGCTACGAGGACAATGTTTCAAGCAAAATTTATTAGATCTCATTTTAATATACCATCATCCCCAGTGAAAATGAATTCCAGGTCGGCAGTTTGAAATGCTGTGGCGCCATCTACTAGGCAAAAATCACAACAGCCCCGCGGCTCTCCGTGGCGTCCCAGACCTAACAGAAAAAGAAAGTTAGAAAAGAAAAACTAGCTTCAACAATAGCCACAAAACATAATCGATAATTTGTGCTCAGCGAGAGCTGAATCAAAGCAATGGCTGACTATTTATATTTTAGTATTATTGCAGCGAGACATCAACGTGAGCGAATTCAGATAGAAGCGGGCGGGCTGGTTGCTACCATGTTGCGCAATCACGGGGTAATCGGCCGAAACCGCATTACAGTCCTCAGGGCCACAGGCAAAGCTGCCTGGCTGACCAAAAACCGGTGACACGACAAGCGACGCTGACGGATCGCCTTCTGCCGCGGCAAAACCAGTCCCTCGTCGCCGCCGCCGATTGTCGCGGTCGCTCGAGAACCTCGTGCAGCGCTTGTGTCTCGTCCTTGATACTTTGTGGTTGCATGTGTTGGCGCTGTAACAATCTTTATGTCTAGATGGTTGTGTCTTCAGGAAGCGAGCGTTCAGCGGTTTTCATTTCAGCCCTAATAAAGCTACACATTTGAACAGTTGCTAGCACATCACCCCTAACATTCCCTCCATTCCTTCCAAGCTTAAGCTTTGTGCATCTGGAAAACAGGCATACAACGTTTTAAAGTTATACTAACAGCTTCGCTGATAGACCGAATGCACGCGAGGGCATTCACTGACACCGAGAATCGAAAGAGAGACTCCAGTGCTGTGCGGAAACACCTATACGGGGTCTTCATGTTTTTCGGTTTGCTGCGAACTGTCGTAGGTTGTGAATTGTTATCATTCAATATATAAACGGTCATTGGGCAAGCCTCAGAAAACATCCATAAACTCACTTTACATTGCTGAATGTAATGCGCTGCTGAATAACTTCTACGAGACATTCAAATTGTCGAATGGGATTAGATGTAGGTACTGCTAACAAGGCTCAAAATTATGTTACGAGGGACTGATTTGGTTATGCCAGCGGCGTTTATAGACAAAGAATACGCTATCACTCACTGCCGCTGCATTCCTTCGAAATTTTATGAATTGAATAAGAGTATCGCTGGTGATCTCTGAAAAGACAGAGTGACAACGCAAAGAAGCATAAGTTATGTAGAGGGGGTCAACACAGAATGCAATTTGCAGGAGTTAACGTTTTGACAAGGGAGCTTATCTGCGTCACGGAAACGGCTGTTGCAATTTTTGAGATCAAACTTCGCCTACTGCTCTGAAGTTCTCACGGGCAACAGTTAAAGCCTTTTGTATTGAGCAGAACGAGGCAGTGCCGACTCATATGTGAGGGAAAAATTGGTACATAGTCGTGGTGTCGCGCCTTCCGTTTCATAACATCGGATGAAATTCATATGGCTCGAGGGTCAAGTACAGTAAAAAAACTGGTAATCATACGAGCCGGAGCCCAGGCATGTATTCTAGGCCGTCTTCGTCATTTTTGCTAGCCTCATCTGCTCGTCCAAAGATACACCAGCTAGCCCTAAAACCTGTTTTATTAAGGGTCATCGCTCATAAGCACGTGGGGATGCTTTCACAATAGGTACTAATCCGTAGCGTTACATCGTGCTGTTTACGAACATATCGTTTGTACTGGCCGTTTGGGGCCGTTGATATTGAAAGGGCACGGAAAAATATTTTGAACATGGTCCGGAAGCGTTCCCGATATGTGGACAATGCTGCTGTGAACGTGCAAGCTGCATGCTATTCCACTGCTCGCAGCAGGGAACCTATACAACCTCTCATAATAGATCGCTTGCTCTCTCCTCCAGCAATCGAAACACCGCTTTTTTTTTTCGGGGCTATGCAACGGCGCCACTAGCATTGCACAGGATGTGGTGGTCCATATAGGACCTTTAAGTTTTTCTATCTTTGCTATCATTTTACCTCCCCGTCCCCTCTTTCCACAGCGTAGGGTAGCAAATCGGATCTACTCATCTGGTTGACCTCATTGCCTTTCCCCTTGTCTTCTGCTTCTCTCTCACTCTCTAGGAGACGGGAAAGTAGCGTTTGTTGGTCCAGACACATGCGTCCTTCGTGGCCTGGATTCTTTGTTTTTTCGCTGGCACGTTTACAAGACGCCAACTCTGAAATTTTACTATAAGCTCTTAACAGAAATAAAGAAAAGAAAGAAAAAAAAGCAATGTGTAGGACGATGGTATGCTATCGGCGTAGCTATAGCGGAGAGGAATTAATACGCTCAGGAGAAGCGGGGAAAGTAAACATCGCAACCCCATCAAATTCGTTCGTACCAGGTCGTTCTCAAAAAACTTTTTCTGCAACACATTCTTTGAAGTGCACCACATTCATTCCAATGCTTTATTCCCTGTTTAAAAAAAAGCGTTTCAGGACCCCTTTATGACATTAAATCTTCAAGTGTTGTACAATCTTTGTCAGAAAATTCCCAGCACCGAAGTTCAAAAAGAATATTAATTGAACTGACGAATTAATGACACTAGGACTTGTCAAATTACCCCCTCGGTATATGTACACGTGAGCCACCCTTTCTTGAGGTAATGAAAGAAAGCATCGAAATCGTCATCCGGCGTACTCATCAGCACATTAGTCACAACAGATTGGATTGCTCCCACATCTTCAGCATGCGTCTCTGTTAGTGGCAATTTAACGTGAAGAAATAAAAAGAAGTCACACAGTGACACATCGGGTGAATATGGGGGATGTGGTGGAGGAGAAATTTATTGTTTGGTGAGATAATACTTAACTGATATGGAGTGTGGGGCCTCGCGTTGTCGTACACTAGGAACCATTGTTCAGATGTCTACATATCCGGACGGACCCGGTGAATCGCTTGGCTGAAAGATTTTAGCATGTAGATTTCGAAGTGTTGTTTTATGTATCCTTCAGTCCGATATTCATGATGCACCAAGCTGCTAGGATAAAAAAAGTGATCAACTCTTCAATGGTTTCGTTGCTATATATTTTAGAGGGACAGGAACCATGTCCTCGCCATTCGGCACTTTGTCGCTTCGTTTGGGGTGCTGCTAATAGAACCCGGTTTATCTACGGCAGTTATGCTGTGGACAAACGCGAGATCACTTCAGAACTATTACTAATATTCGGCAGCAAATGCTCACCTGGCTTCTCTGCTCGTCTGTCAGTGCATGCAGGGCCATTTCTGGCAATTTGTTTCCGTTTCTGTAAATATTTTCGAGAAATCTGGTGACAGACATTTCCATTCAATTTCAGGTCTTATATTATGCGTACAGAAACACGGAGATCTGAACGCAGTACTAACTGCCTTACATGCGATGCCACATTTGCAATGTGTCCAGCACCAAATCATCTTGCGAACCTCGGCGCTTTAGAAATGTTTAGGGCCATTTAAAGCGACGATTTCTCTATGAATTGTTGTTACCATATACTTGGGGAATCAGGTTCCACGTATCACTAAGGGTTTTCTCTAGTCTAATGTTGAACCTATTGGTAGCTTTCTGCTCGGAACCTGTGTCCATTAGGTCACTCGTGTAACGTCGAACTAAATGCCCCAACAAGTCGAACAGTAGGTTACTAAACCCAGCTATACGAGCTAGAGAGTTGACATGAAAACTCTAAGAGAGATACCTGTTTAAATGACATACAAATCAGCTCATTAACACTGAATTCTTGAGATTTAATATTAGAGAAAGAGAAATAAAAAATGTCTTTCAACTTTTCTGATAAAAGGGACAGTTGAATTGCCGTTTACTTCATAATCTTTTACTGATCGACTGCTATATTAGCGGCGACAAATTGTGGCACCCTCTCGTGAGTGACGTCAAGGCCAGGACGCTCGCTCCGGCTCGCTCGGCTGCCGCGCGCGCTCTTTCACTTCGTAGATGCTTGGAGTATAGGGCACACCAGCCTCACTTCTCCAAAGATAGTTTGGCTGCTTTCTGCTGTCACGCTTAAGCCTGAGTTTCCTTTTCGAAACTGCGTGAATCGTGACAATTTGCTGCGAGGATATTGTAAGCTATGTAGAGTTGTCGGCATCTACTGCTTTTGCAATGCAGAGCTGCGCGATGTCGGCCGATAAATTTTGCTAAAGAGAATGTCTTCAATTTCGCCATGGAAAATTTTGCATGATGCTTCGCTCCTAACATAACATTCATTTAGTATTTAGTAATGACATACATTTAGTTTTAAACAGAATAGGAATCTTGGTATTTGGTGTCAACCTTATATTAAATCAGTATGTTAGAATATGATACTGCCTGCAAAGGTTTCCTTAAACTTCTTATTGCTATAGTGAGTTGTTATACTCAAACGTGGACAATGTAATAATGCGTGAAAGAAAGAACTAGTCGCATACTTTGTACGAAAAAAAAAACAAGATTGCTACTACTTTGAGCGTTCTCCGAAAGAGCCACCCAGAGAAAGCAATGTTCTTGATGGTTAGCACGACTGCGCGTCATGTACGGTATATCAGTGTGTGGTATATCAAGAAACGAGCCAAGCCATTAGAAGTGATGGAACGTTTCATAACGACCTGCAGCGGCCTTTATCGACAGTATGGCAGACATATTCTGCAGTCGAAGCATTGAACTGTCGTTATGGCGTTATGGCGAGGCAAGCATTGTTGGCGAAACTTATTAGTTCACTACAACTTCGAATTGAAACCATGAAGCAGTTCTTTACAGCCAAATACAATACATATAGTATAATTGAAGCACTAGAGTGCCACTTAGGCTGCGAGGAGGAGGAACATCTAACTACCGTCTGCGTTACGATGTCTCCAACTACACTGGTGTTTAATTTTACGAACTGAGAACTATTCGCTTTCTCAGTACATAAAGGACTGGCTCGCACACCCGCATCATAAAGAAGACACTATATGCGAGCCTCATATGAATTCACTTGTTTTTTTATCTCTTTCGGTGAATGCTGATATCATCATTTATTAAACCTTAATGACAGCTTTTAGGGTATTACATAAGGAGGGGGGGCAGAAAAATACAGAGTGCAGTCATGATAACAAACTGGATATGGACGTTAAAGGGAAAAATAGATAAACAAAAGAAAATGTAAAGGAAGTAAGAAATAAAACCTGGCGAAAGTGTGAGTAACGTGGTTAAGTTTGAAAATGGGCAGTCAGCAAGTGGCTAAATTCTGTGACATCGCGTTCATTAACTATCGATTGTGGCAGCTTGTTCCAGTGTTCTATTGTGATGGGCAGGAAAGATTTATGAAATGCGGTGGTAGTTCCATGAAGACGCTGTTTGGTTAAGCTGTTGAAAAGTCGACAGGAAGTGCGCTGAGGATGGAAAATAAGTGTATTACGCAGCTGGGGAAAATTGTAGCACAGATTGTGAAAAAGATACAGTTGCGCTATCGTGCGGCGAGTTGGCAAGGCTGGGAGGTTGGTGTCTGACACATCCATATCTTTAATGTGTCCCATACTACTAATGAATGAAGCTTCGGCTTCTTGCTGGCTGAACCATACGGTCGGAACGGCACATAGGTGTCGGTTTCACCAAGCAGTCCCTCATAACGGTTCCCCAGGCAACAAGTGCCTGTAAATTTAAGAACTGAGCAGAGTGTGTAGCACCGAAAAGTGGATAAATACTGGGCCATGCCTTTTCGTAAGGGGCAAATAGCTTATATCCTCAATTAGCTTTACTGCAAGTTACCACCGATTAAGGTTACTGCTGAAAGATGGCTTAAGTTTGAGAAGCAGTTCAAAACGCAAATGACACCGGTAAATTCTAGAGTGTGGTATTGTTTATTCCTTGTGCTACTGCCGAACGTTCCTGCGAGTAAATGCGAAAGTTAGATATTTTGCAATGAACTACTCGTCATGAGAAAACAAGTTTTAGGGGGTTAAAATAAAGGTAAATGTAGTAAAATCAATATAGTCAGCGTTTGTTACGTGCTTGTTGTATACGATAAAAGTATTGTCTCTTAACTGCGTTGTTCTATCCTGTGTTCTCGCGGTTATATGTTTTTATTATTCACGTGAGCTAGCGCTGCAGAGCGTAGAACGGCCCACCAAAAACCCACACCGCCCTGGATTCAGCTCCGTCGGATGCTTTGCATTTGCGAAATTATTTTTTAGGAAATAAGCTATTTCAATAAATTATGACGAACGAAGACATCGTAAAAATATATTTGAGAAGACCGTCATAAGTGCGCAATCATACGGAACGTTTGTGAACAAACGGAAACACTGCGGAAGGCGCCTGGACACCGCCCGAACTGTAGCAGACGACAGGCGCGAGTCCTTGCCTTGACGTCATGCGAGCGGCATGACGTCAGGTCGTAGTGCGGCAGGTGCTTGAGTTTCGCAAACGGTTGGTGCGCCTCGCGAGTCTTCGAGAGAGTTATAAGGAATGCGCGGAGACAGTGCTCTGCAGCTTCTAACAGAACAAGTGACTCCACCGGTGGCGCGCAGCGGTACTAATCAGTCTTTACGGAGGCGGCTCATGCACGGCGGACGCCTCGCAGGCATGACGACGAGCAGCGATGAGGAAGGGGTGGCACCGCGTGTGTTTGTTTGAATGCTTGAATAATTAGTTATGGAAAGAGCCCACCAGGCCCTACATAAAGAAACAATTGCTAGAGATAAAATTCACTGGTAGTCTTTGGATAAAGCTCAAATCGAGGCTCCGACACCCTCACTTACCTCTGACGGAGGACGTACTCCTTTGCCTGTGAATCTCCACTTACTCTCTGTAATCTCAGTTACTCTCTGTAAGATCCACATAGAGTAACTCTATATCAACCAGACTTTCGTCGACATCTCTAGGAAAAAAGCGGCAACAAAAGTGTTGCTTTTTGTATATTTCGGTAGATAGAAACGCCGGTCCACATGCTATGGCAGTGATTTATATTTTTATGCCTCCACCCCACCCCCGGCGGTCTGCACAAGGCCTTCTACACGAGGATATAAAACGGACATATTTGACAGCCTTAGCTGAATGCTGCTTTTGTTTGCGGTCAGAATCGTGTATCAAACGAGGCGCAAATATATTGAAATAGAGCAGCTTGAAGTGAACTTCCTCCTGGTAACTCATTGCTCCTTCCGTCTTTTTCTTCGAATTAGTGCTTATTGATTTCCATTGTGGATTACAAAACAATTAGACAAACAAAGCGTAACCGAAAGTAGCTAGATCGTATGCTTATAAGCAGTGTAATATGGATTTCAAATAATCATTGCGGTTAATTTCAGCTGCACAGACAACGTAATAGCAAGCACGAATAAACCTAGAGCTTTCGCCAGCGTGCATGATCAGTCCTTTTCGCATAACCTGTCTGATTAGTGGTCACCAGGGCACTAACGTGTATATTTAAGTACATAAACAAGCATAGAACTTTGGTTGCAGTGTGCTGATGGCTACTTGTTTTCACTTGGTGACAGACATGATAAAAAAAAGAAATTTGGCGATACTGAGATTAAACAGTAAAATATGCATCGACGTAATGTTGTAAGGTTTTAAGGAAAAGTTGAAAGTCCGCTGATGTGTGCCTATAGGTTTCACACAGACTCACGAATAACTATTATGTGTGGTTTTTAATGTGTATGTCGGAGGGCTGTGCCCTTGCTGCCTTAGCTGTTTTGGCAAGCTTCTCAACAGGCCTTGCTAGACTGATTATGACTGTGTAATACTGGTGCTTAACAAGATCTGAGGTACACCTTGTGTTTTTGGGCTTTGCAGTGCGAATAGTGACGTAGTAGATGCACCGCGGTATGCTCCAAGCGCCATTGTGAGTTGTGTTTGTGGTTTTCAAACTACACCTAATCGCCGTTTGACGGCCTAACATGACACTATCAGCCGCACCCAAAGCACCGTTTAGGCGACCGCCAGCAGTGAACAGCGCAGTCTAGAAAATGCATGGCGCTAAAGCTTCGGCGAGGGGTACACTAGTGAAATAAGGCGACTTCAATGATTGTTAAGGCGCAATGCTTACAAAAGGTAAGCTAATATTGCGGATGCATGTGCATGCTACATTTATTCGGTGTGAGGACCACTACATGGTGGTAGACGACGTAATAAAATGCTTCATATTGAGCTGCGGGGTCGCATTAAGTGTGAAACGCAAAAATAAAAGAGAAAACGCCCGCGTACCGTGCATGGGTCCACGTTAGAGAACACACGGTGGCCAAAATTAAATCGGAGTCCCTCACAACGGCATGCCTCATAATCGAATCGCCGTTATTGTCACGTAAAAACGCCAGAATTTAATTCAACTTGGCGCTTCATTTTTGTGTAAAATAAATAGTCAGCAGTCTTGTGATCAGAAACTATGTTGCCCTTGGAATCAAACTGTAGAGGAACATTTCCTTATGTTCTCTTATGATTTACTGGGTTTCGTCACTGTCCGACTGCTTAAAGGGAAGCTGAAGAGGTTTTAGAACTGGAAGAGTTACCTTGGTTTCAACTCCTGAAGTTATTTCCTCGATTGTACACGTAGCAGCGCTGCAATCGCCGTTTAAAATTTCGGTGAAGCTCCTCTCCCCCCCCCCCCTCTCGCGCGCCTAGCGCAGCGGCAACAGACGGGCGCGAGGATGACGTGAATACAGGGGTCACGTGAGCGCTCTATTCGAATCACGCACCCCCTCGATACCTAAGATGACGTCACGATCGTCTTCGCCATCAGAGCCCGTCAAGAGACCCGCGGCGACTCCCACAGACGCTGCGGCTTGTTTTTGCTAAATAAAGCGAGTAGCGATAATTTCTGGCCTGTTAAACAATGATTTTCGTATACAGGGGATGAAAAATTGTAATAATTCACTGAAAGTTCACTTTTTTAAAAAAGTGTTGAGCTGCCCTTTAAGTCCCTTCCTTTCATTTACAATGTTGCCGACGAGGGAAACAAAAAGCAGGAAATCAACGAAGCTTCAATACACGTTGTCTATCCAGGTTTTCTTTTCTTCTGTATGGAATGGATGACACAGAAAGTCGCGAGTGTCGCGGTGCTCTTGCGCGCGTTGTCCTTTTGCTGCGAACGTATTCATATGACGAAGTCACAAAGGTAGCCAACTATGTACCGGCACATTTCTTTGCTTGAATTAACGCGACAGTGAGAGGTCCCGGACAATGACAAAGAAGGAAGGAAGGAAAAAGTGGAAAAGGAAAGGCAGGGAGCTTAACCAGTTTAGCTTAACCAGTTTGCTACCCTACACATGGGAGCGGGATGGGGGGGGGGTGAAAGATGGGGAGCAGAGAGAGAGCACATAACACAGCACACACATCGTCAGTTAGAGTCCGTCACTCTTGCGTGGTACATGATATCACTGCAACAGCCGTTTGTCCAAGTCCGTCTCTTTCAAAAACCGAAGTAGTCCCTCCGTCACCTTCAGCTGCGATGTCTTCTGTCGGCGATATGTGAAAATAGTTGCAACTGGACAATGACAAAAGCAGCATTGTTCTTCGGTGCTTACGTATAATCATACAACACATGAGGTGACGATATCGGTTACGAAGAAAACAAGAGGGGTCAGATTATCGCTGCTGTATGAAATGCACGCTCGAATGGGGAGGGTGTAAATAAAATTATGCGGATCACATGCACTATGGGAATCGATGTAAGCGAAGGTTTATGTGCTGTTTGCCTTGATTGACGATAACTAGGGGTGATGTTCACGGCATATGTTTAATTTCTTCAGCGTTTAGTGCAATAGGAGAATGGTGAGTTGATGATAAATGTTACCTTGCTTGCAATCCTGCTGTTTGTCTGCTTAACACGCAGAACACACAGCCAGATGTGTTTGCTTGAGGCGTTGTTGTACGACAGCGTCCATAACCTCCTAGCAGGTTAGTATTGACATTCTATCACACCGCCCATTACATAGTGGCAGAAATGTTAACATTTAATTGAATTATGGGGTTTTACGTGCCAAAACCAGAATAGAATTATGAGGCACGCTGTAGTGGCTGACTACGGATTAAATTTGGTCTCCTGGGTTGTTGAACGAGCACCTAAATCTGGGTACACGAGCATTTTTGTATTTGCCCCGTCGGAATGTGGCTGCCGCAGTAGGGATCGAACTCGCGACCTCGAGCGATGACGTAATCGCAAAGCTACCACTGTGAGCTTGGAACTGTTGAAATGACGTGCGACGCCTACCTGCTACAGTGTTACGATGTAGCCTAGATGTGCTTTTATGCGGATTTGAGTAGGCACGCAGAGCGTCAGTTGTCCGTTTGACAAATTTCCATGGTGTTTATCATTCACGAATAGCAGAAACGTAACGTACGTCGCCATTTCCTGCTCCCGCCGTCCCCAAACGTAGGGGATGTGCGAGCGAAGAGCGGCAAAGTTGTCATTCCCTCGTTCAGTGGCGGCCGTCAGTTCTAATCATTCTCCGCCTGCTCTATCCTACCTCCTCTCTACCGTTCTATGCACCTCCCCTCTGGACGGTTGCACGCTGTGGAAAGGTAAGCGCTGCAGTTTCTACATTGCATTTGCAGGGAGTCTCGGATAATTACAGCCGCCAAGAAGGTAGTGTGGCAACGCCAAGGGAGCTCCTGAGGGCATTGTGCACATGCGACGCCGCAGTGCAAATGTCCAGACGAGCTTCTCGCGATGCCTTTCCTCTCTGTTTCGCTCCTGACATCTATACGCACGCTCTGAGCCACCTCCCGACTCGGTGTGTCAGACAGCAACAGCAACAGGGGAAAAGTCGCAGGAAGAGGCGAAGAAAGCTCCGCTATAATGAAAGGAAATTCGCCCGTTGTAACGCGGCGCACTAGCAGAAAAGCCTAAAGATGCGTTTTACAATGTCTCCACTTGTTTGATTTATTTGTCCCGCTAGTTAAATGGCGCCGAATTCTTTACTGTATTTGCTTGAAAATGTCATCGTTAAAATTCGGCCCGAGTAATAAGCTAAATCACTTTTGCAAAGTCATTATTTTCATGAAGCACAAACAAAAGAAACAAAGGCTATCAAAAATGCCGTTTAATGGTGAACTGTAATGTAATGTCACCGCACTCGGTAGTGTAACCAAGGCAAGTGGTTCCAACGGCGGCCAGTCTAAGGAATGATTATTATTATGAGTGGCGCGTACGAACTGTAGAACATATTTTCTGCTATAGTGACCGATCGAGTGTAGCAGAGATCGCGTTTCAAAAACGTATTTTTAATGCTGGACCTAGAGTGTGAAAATAAATTTCAAGAAATGAAATGCAACGATGAATTGTCGCATGTAACAATTGAGGAGCGAACTCTGCTGAGAGCAGGGCACCAATGCACCATTCAGTGCAGCTCATCGCTCACTGCTGTAACTACTGTCATGTTCTTCAGGCTCATCATAACTGCAAAAGATACAATACTTCCTCTACTCCGTTTGTCATTGACTCATCTGTTATAAACGCAAAAAAACGCTTCTTTCGTAAATGTGTCCACGACATCGGCACAGCATATCCATGTACATGGACAATGGGCGAATCTTATGCTTTTTTCAGGTGAGGAACTCGTAGGATCCGAGTGTATTGGAATGCATAAGAAATGTCGCATATTGTGAAACAAGCATAAAAGAAACAAACAAGCTCGTTTTCATTGCATCTTCTTCTGGCTTCCATCTCGCAGCATTTGAAACATGCTTCAGGCGTCCTTCTTCGTCGTTTATGATAACGTTCAGGTACTGGTAATGTCTCCTTATTAAGAACGAGAATTGACTTAAGGGGAGGTGCGGGTCGAAGAAAGCACTCTTCAAGATTTCTTGCTAATATTTTGATTGCAATGTTACGCATCAACATTATATTTTTATGTGTAAAAACGTCCAGTGTTTCTCCAACCGGGAGACAGCAAAACGGATTGTAATCAAGCCGTGTGGGCTGTAGGGGAACCATTTTCCTTGCTTGTTTTATGCTTATGTGGTTCACACGCACATGATTTGCCTAAAGACGTTGGCTGCCAACTGTTGTTTTATGGGGACCGAAAACAAAAGTACGAAATGGATGTCGTGTGAATGACTTTAGTTACTCAACATGGGCTCTGTATAAAATGTAGAAGTTCGTCAGAGGCGCACGTCAGACCAAGGCTAATTGCACACTCAATAGTGAGCAGGATTTAGTTCCATTCTGTAACATTTTCTTATGACAACGAGACAGCGTGTGCGTGCATTAAAAGGCAAAGGTGATGTTGCACAGAATAATGGTGCTTGTCCCTATCATGGTATTACGAAAATCAATATTATGCCAACCCTAAGAAACATACCACCGTGTAATATATTGCCTAGGTATACTGTATTGTCTACAATGCGAAAAAAAAAAAAACTCCTGCCAACTTGAATGATCTTCCGCTCCATTCACAATGATACTAATTGCTAACGCCGGAAGCGGTAAAAAGGCGAAAACATGTTTGTGTTTTTACCGCAGATGCGCTTGTTCTCGAGGTCTCCCACAAATGTTCGTGTCACGGAAACTACATCATCGCCTGACATGGCCCAACGACGGCTGCTCGATAAAAACACAAAATCATAAGCGTATTTATAACAGGGGCCGGGAATGCGGTATATACCCCCCCCACCCCACTATGTAAGAATGGCAGGGTCAAAGTATTCGATTTGTCCCCCCCCCCCCCATTACATTTGAAACTGGGCCAACAACAGCTGAAGCGAAATTTCTTTCTCATTATATTGCCAACAAAAGTATTGCTTTTCGTTATAACGTTTCCCCTGCTTGGGCAAAAAGGATTGACTTTCGTGCCTCGTATCGATGCGCCGTACGTGCAGTTCCCGCCGTAGCACATTTGAGCTTGTGCTTCTTGCATCGTGGCCAGATTTTTTGAACCGCTTAATCGTGTGTGAAAACAAAAAATGAGATTGCTATATTTAATTTAAGGGCGAGTGGTGGAGTCGGGATGATGTAATATAATCAGACCTATTGCATGCCTCCCGCGGTGAAATAATTAGAGGATCCGTTACCAGAACTATTGAATCTCTGTCCAGCGATTGTCGACGTAGCGCTGCGTTCTCGGCATTCATTCATTTTGTTTCTTTACAACTACGAAATAGTGAGAAAGGGGCTAAGGAGAAAAACCGCTACTTGACGGCTTCAGGAAATCCTTGGTCCGACTTCTTTTTACAGCGAAGCTGTATACCTCTACCGTCGAAGGAAATTTTCCTGTCGTTGTGGTAAACAAAAAACTCCTTACGTGCGCCGATCCCGGAGATAGTGCAATGCCGGGCCGACCAGCGTTGGAGGTGAAGCAGGCGTTAAGCACTCCCCGTATGTGAGCCGATCCCGAAGATGGCGCAATGCCGGCCAAACCCGCGGCGGAGGTGAAGCAGGCGTTAAGCACTCCCCATACGTGGGCCGATCCCGAAGATAGTGCAGTGCCGGCCGAGCCTCGGCGGAAGTGCAGTTCGACACGCTGCCTACCCTTGGGACACACGGTTAAGGCATGCAGCGTATTTCATCAAATGCGGCATCGAACCGACGTTTGCTCGCAGCCGGATAACCCCACCTGCAAAAGCTGCGGTGCAGCAAAGCCTAAGGATGTACACGAGTGCAAACTGAAATGTTCGTTGTGGGACGGCGACCATACGACGGCTTTGAAAGAATGCCCCAAGAGACTGCTAGCCGCGCCGCGCTTGTCGTACAGGCCGCGCAGGGAACAGACACAGAAAGAAAACACCGCGATGGAACAACCGAACAAGGGTCGTAGACAGCGATCCTGATCTCGGGCGAGCTCCAGGTCCAGACCCTGAGCGGCGTCGCAACAACGAGGCGGCAGTAAATCCAGGTCCAAGAGGAGAACCAGGTCCGGCAGTAGGACGAAGACCGTGAGTCATGTGGGCTACAAGGAACAACAGGTGAGCTGGGCAGAACGCCGCCTCCCGAAGTCACAAAGACAAAATGACAAAACCGAGCAACACGTGCAACCACCACGAGACGCAGACGCAAACACGAACAACAATGTAATGGCGCTTGCGGCGCTAGTGTAGGAACTGTACTTAGAGATAGCCGAATTGCTCGCGCAACTAAAGGAGGAACGAAGACGAAACAAGCTACCAGCACAAGAAAGTTTGCCGAACCGCCAGCACAGGCACCGTCGCCACAGCGCGCATTCACTCCCTCGGTAGTGGAGGAGAAGGCCGAGGAAATGAACGCCGAGGCGCTGCCCGAGCCGGATCCTACAGCGCGTCCAGACTTCCTAGCTAGAGTAGCGGCTTACGAAAGAGATATTCAGGAAAACAGGAAAGCCATCCAAGACTACATATCTGCACGACGAGCTCCGGCACATGATAACGGAATTACGCAATGTTTTCACCCCTCTGGTAAACGATCAACACCTTAAGGAGCTGCGAGTCTATCCACACAGGGAGGCAGCCCTTCAGCAAATGCTACAAGAGTAATAAGATGGCCAGTGAACCAAATGAGTGAACCAAAACTCTGCCAGTGGAATTGTCATGGTTTCACTCGCAAGAGGGCGACGCTGGTGCAGTACATTGCCAAACAAGACACACCATCGGACGTAATAGCCTTACAGGAATGAGGAAAATCACCGAAAATCACCCGGTATCACACTCACGCAGCAGCAGTAGCACGTACGATCACACTCACGAGCAAACACCTCAGCACAATAGACCACACTTATGCGGACACGGGAGTCGATCACGTGTGCGATCACATTTCCGTTTTCACGGAAATAGTCCCGCAGAGCCGGGGAAACACGAGTCTTTTTGTACTTTATAGAGCGCGCCGAAGGAAACACTGGGACCCCTAGACAACTTGGTGCAGCAAGCGAGGCAGCTGGCTGGACGAAACGACCTCCTAATATTAGGCGGCTTCAACGCGGCGCACGAGGAGTGGAGGTACGTCAGACACACCAGAAAGTTAACAACCTTGTACAACGTCATACAACATCACCGACTTACGATAGTGACGGACCCGACATATCCGACAAGAGCAGGCAACAGCACGACTCGCGACACGTGTCCCGATCATGCACTCCTGTGCAGACTTCGGAACGTCGAGTGGGAAAACACTAACGACACGTTGGGAAGCGACCACTTCATACTCGGCGTCGCGGTACACGCGGGAAACTTCCCAAGAAGAAAGATACGCTCCATAAAAATCACGGACTGTACAAAGTTCAGGAGCGAAAGAGAAGTGGAAGAAGCCCAAGCGACAAGTGATCTATGGGGCCGGGTTAAAGAACCGCAGAAATCAGTGGCGAAACACTCCAAGGAGATTGCACTCACCTCGGGCAATCCGGCAGTGCACCCGCCCCTCTTACACATGTGGGAAGCGCGCCACAGTCGGCTGAGAAGGTGGCGAAGACAGCGGCCCAACCGTAAGCTAAAAATTTGCATCGTGAAGCTAACGGACGAGGCAGGGCGTTACGCAGAGCAACTTGCACGACAGAACTGGGACCAGTTCTGTAACTCCCTCCAAGGAACGCTGGGCACTGTGAAGACCTGGGCCATACTCAGACATCTACTACAGGTTTTCCCGCTCAATTTAATCCAAGCGCCAGTCAATTATTCTAAGTGCCAGTGATCTTACTCCGAGGGCCAGTCAATTTAGTCCGAGCACCACTCAGTTTAATGCAAACGCCAGCCGAAATAATCCAAACGCCAGTGACTTTAATCCAGGCATAACAGAATTCAAGAACTTTTGAATTTCAAGACTTCTGAAAATTTGCGAACATATTATGAGTTAACACCTTGAAAATGAAAGAGCGAGGTGATAGGCCAATAGCTTTCCTGCCACGTAAGTAACGACAACTTTTGGAGGTTTTTATTTTCTACTTCTTTATGAGAGCGACATAGCACATGACAATTCTCGAAATTAGTTGAGAGGTAACGTCAGCATGAGTACATTGAGTTAATGATACACATGCGATTTGGTCATGGCTATTAAACGAAACAATAAAGAGTGATTCGATGATAATCATTAGGCCCTCGCCGGGAGGCTTCGGTAACTAGCGAATGCGATTCACCATTCTACTACGTTATCTGCAGCCTCCAATCAAGCGCCTTGTCATCGGTACCACTAAAACACTGCTGAATAACATATAACTGCATAATACGCCTAACTTATATAGTCGAGTCACTAGTGAGCACAAGTGAAATACAATGCGCAGTTTGGGGTTCTGGGTGTTTTGTGCAACATGACGTAATGTATATCAAATGAAATGCGATGAAAAGAACGACTCACTATGCCTACTACAAACTCGTATGCTTAAGTCCCTGGTGAATATTATTAACTTATTTTACTATCACTGAGGCAGCTTTCCGTCGTGAGTGCCGTCAGTAGTATCAATCAAGCTGCAGTAAGATGAGCACTTTTGTGTTACCACTGCTAACTGATACCGCCGAGTTTTTAGTGATCACTAGCGATAAGCTCTGTTCGGTGTTCTTGTACTTTTATGCTGCATGGCGTCATGCATGTCAAATGATAAGTAATTCGAACGATTATCCAAGATTAATAACCTCGAGATGCTAAGGATTAGTCACTAGTAATCACAAATCCCTTGGTTCGGTACGACGGCGGTAGCCACCATTCGTTCATTTTGCCACAGGTATGAATGTGTTTCCCTAAATACTTTCTTCTGAGATTGTTGATGTGATCGAATTACTGGTGGTCAATGGTGACTATGTTCACTTTAATTTTCTCGACTACTAACAAATCACAGCTTCATGGACAAAAAATGAAAGGTTGCTGAAAAGGTGATTATGTTATAACAATTATGAAATGAGAAGTTTGAGCCGGTAGTAAATATCAATAATTTTTTTTACTATTACAGCGTCTACTTCTACGCGCTGCAATAAACCAGCAATAATTTGACGAATATAAAAAACATCAGCGAGTCGTTAGCAATAAATAGTGATTTTGCACAGTTCTGTTTGTCGGGTATAAACAATCCTTCACTGTAGGGGTATCTCATGAAAAGTCGTTAGCAGCGTAATAGATTATGCTGTGTAGGATCTCATATGGTTTAGTCCCTGGAGATGACAGATCACATCACATTTCCCGTACGTCGCACATATGTAAACTGCGGTAATACGCCATGAAGTGAACAGGACGCTCACGGTGCTTTACAATGCGTATGGTAGCTGTGATGCATACAGAACGTTTTCGCAGGTCTGATACGTTCAGAGAAAGGCGGCCCATTTGACGGTTGGCTGTTCTAAGAAATTTCTTGAAAAGGCGAATGATGGGAATGAGTAAAAAGGGCGGCAACAAATGACGAAACGCCCAAGAGGACTTCAATGGACACATAATTGCTCAAGATGTAATCGGCAAGAACGGCTTTACAATAATTAAAAGAAAGCCTCACGCCTCTTGAGAAGCAAGCATACCTGCGTGTACTACAATTTGCGTTTTGTTTTCCTTCGCTTAAAGAGGGCCCTAATAATAACAGGGTAAAGGATGAATTCCGAGGATGGTTGCATTTGTTTTGCTTTGATGTGTTTTTGCATACATTATTCCTTTCAGAGAGAGCTTAATTTGTATATATGGCCTTGCTTATCGTCATCTCTCTCAGTCATTGCTTGTGGACATTAGTCAGGTCTATCGTAGGGGATGCACTCTTCTTGCCAATATTCCTGTATAGTTCTGTTCACTGTGGTGCGTCCGCTGGATGCGCGCTAGTGAAGCAAGGGCCAGGCGTTCCTGAGCTTCATCACTGGCCGACAAGAGTGGCGAATCTTGAACTGCGGGAAAGCTTACTCTCGCGACCCCCATGAGCCTGCCACTTCCGTGTTTCGATTTTAAGAAGCCCTTCGAATGGCCACAATCAATTTTCCCGTTTGAGTATCCCAGTTTCGCTTCCGGTCTTTCCCATATGCTACTTGCTAGGCAAAAGTAAGACCATCTCTATATACCATAGGCTCGCAAGAAGCTGGGTGGGTTTTGGAAAAGCTAGACTTCCGAGCATCAGAGTGTTTTGATGTCGCAGAGAAAAAGTTCAAAGTAATTTTTATTCATCAGCCTAATAATTTGTGCTAACGCGTCAAGTTGCACCAGTGAACGCATGGAGGCGAAACGAAGCATGGCTGATATTTGTCGAATGTGTCTCGCTCAAATTTCGCAGAAGGTTCAAGATAGTGAAACCCATTTTTTGCAGGGCGCGAGCAGACGGCCAATGAAGTTGCAGTGGTGTCTGGGGTGTTACCATGATTGTCTGGATATTGTAAATGAAACACTTCGCTATATCGAGTAATAAAGGCCGTAAGAGCTTGCGTCTGGGAATTATGGCAGCTTTGTACAAAACATAAATTCTTGAACTAATGTTCGAGAGGAAAGACTACCATTCTAAGTAAAGAAGACTACATGCAGCTGATTCTATCAGGGGGCCAGCATTTCCGTGCAGACGACAGGCAGATGACCAGCGTCAGGCGTTGTGCGATCATCGTGAGAGGCGTGCCTCAGCTTTAATGTAAAGGGAATATTTTGAAAATTTGGGCCATGGAAGCAGGCAAGGTGCGAGATGCTGGACGACAAAGAAAGATGCCTGATGAATAAAAGACCAAGTACGCTTGCGTTTCTGCCGTGGATCGTTCCCGCATCATCGATGCGTACCGACGTGGTGGTGACTTGAAGCGATTGACCCAAACACTGGCAATAAATATAAAGACTGCGCTCAATCACCGCAACAGATCGCGAAACAGCCAAGAAACATGGTGGCTTGTCAAAAAAGCTTGGCCAAAATGTGGTCAAAACCCTGCGTGAAATTCTAGAAAAGAAACCATCCTTCACGCTAATGCAAATCAGAATGTCTTTGACAGAGAAGCTTCCCGGTACGTAAATCAGCAAATCGATCATCGATCGGCTTCTCGATGGTCATTGTTATACACTTAAGTTAGTTACTCAGATGCCGGTTGACCGTAACCGTCAGTATGTCAAGGAAGAACGCCGCAAGTTCGTTCAATGGCTTCAAAACGAGGGTACCACAGTCACGCGGTACTACATTAACGAAACTAATTTCAACATGTAGTGTGCAAGAAGTTTTGGCAGAATGAGATGAGGCGCCCCAGCTATTTGTCTTGCAACCAGCACAAATGGCGCGAATATGAATGTTTTGGCTTGCATGTCTGCAAATGACCTTCTGCATTGGACATTAGTGGACAAGATCCACTGAGCTGTATTGAACGAATTTCTCGATTATCTGTCCGAGAAGGCTCATCATCAGGAACCTGGCCGTGAAGCTATTTTCTTGTTTGAGAACGCGCCAGCGCATCGCCGGGCTGAGGAGCTTGTCTTGGCCACCAATGAGCACTCAGTGAAGCAGCTTCCACCCTACAGCCCATTCATCAATCCAATCGAAGAAGATTTTCGATGTTCAAGGTTGGTGTGAAGACTTTTCTTGCCGAACGGCGCGACCGGCTTTTCACGACACCACTGGGTATCTCCAAGAAACAGCATCGCCGGGCACTGTTGGTTGAGACCGCGGTAGAGTCAATGCAGCACATCCTACGAGTAGAGTGCGCTGCCTACGACAGGCACAACTACACTTTTGTGCAAGCTGCCCTAGAGTGCCACGATATGTGAAAACTCCTAAGTGCTGCACTCAAAGGAAAGTCGATAGCCTTCCAACAAAGTGCGTTTGGTCTATAATAATAAACTTTTCCTCTCACAGATCTACGCATAGTTCTTATGGTCAGCATTTGCATGAACGATTCACAGGCGTCGCCTTTGCAACGCAATCAATTGCTTCATAAGAGTTTAGAGGCACTTAAACATACTAAGCTTTTGTTCTAAATTTCGAATTAGCTCTTTTGCACATCAATCTTCTACAAGCCAATTGATGAAGCGTTGCTTCTGCTACGTTAACATTCTTGTTTCCATTTATTTCTTCAAGTCAACTGGTGCCTCTTGCGCTGTGCTAGAGAAGAAAGGCTTAAGAATTCAGAAAGTTGTCAACTACAACCTCACCTTGGCTTCTTTGCGTCAATTCGCTCAAACATGTCAATTCCTAGTAGTCACAATTGAAACACCTTTTGAGAGTACTTTCATTTTATGTCCATGAAGCTGTTATTGGTGGCTAGTCAAGAAAACTGAAGTGAACATAGTCACCATTGGTCACCAGTATTTTGACCACATCTGCAATCTCTGAGGAAAAATATTCACCAATGGCAAAATGAACGAATGATGGCTACGATTGTCAAAGTGATTCGTGATTTGTGAAAATGATTCCTATTCACTAATATTTAGCATTCACAGGTTTTAAAAATTCAATCACCCTTCGAATTATCATTTGACATTCATGACAATATAATCTCTAATTGTGAGAACGCTGAACTGAGTTTATGACTAGTGATCACTAATCACTCTTTACTATCAGGTAGCCATGGTAGGACAAAAATGCTAGTTCAATAACATTTTGATCGATATCAATGACTACATGCACGATTGATGGCTGCCGCTGCCATAACAACGTGACTCGTGATCACTAGTGACAAATGCTTAGCACCTCCTAGTCATTAAACTTGAATTGCCATTTGACTCAATTTTAATTTCATACCCGTGACTTTAGGCTGTAAGAAGTACGAAAACAAAGAACTGAGCTTCTCACTATTGATCACTAATCACTCTTCACTATCAGGTAGCAATGGTAGCAGTACAAATGCTCACTGATCATAAATGATTATAATTGGATCTTTGTTTAAAGGAGCTTTCCTTTCACATGCATGACGCTATGCAGCATAAAAGTACAAGAACACCGAACAGAGCTTATCGCTACAGATCGTTAATGACTCTGCGATGTCAATTAGCAATGTTGACTGATTAAAACTCTCATTTATTCACACTTTCATTTATATCATTGGCAGCGTGCATGAATGAGCGCTGTGACCATTACACTAATCAAAGTGATTCTTCATTACTATAGTGCATCAATCTTAGTATCTCCTATAGTTATTAATTTATATTTATTGAATCGCCGTCTGAATGACATTTCATTTGATATCTATGACGCTATTCTGCATGAAAATTGGAGAACATCGCAGTGAGCGCATCACTAGTCATCACTAAAAACTCGGCGGTATCAGTTGGCAGTGGTAACACAAAAGTGTTCATCTTGCTACAGCTTGATTGATACTACCGACGGCACTCACCACTGAAAGCTGCCTCAGTGATAGTAAAATAGGTGAATAATATTCACCAGGGACTTAAGCATACGAGTTTATAGTAGGCATAGTGAGTCACTCTTTTCATCGCATTTCATTGGATATACATGACGTTATGTTGCGCAAAACACCGAGAACCCCGAACTGCGCATTGTATTTCACTTGTGCTCACTAGTGACTCGACCATATCAGTTAGGTGTATTATGCAGTGAAATGTTATTCATGAGTGTTTTAGTGGTATCGATGACAAGGTGTTTCATTGGAGGCTGCAGATATCGTAGTAGAATGGTATTCGCGAGCGACCGAAGCCTCCCGGCGAGGGCCTAATGATTATCATCGAATCACTCTTTATTGTTTCGTTTAATAGCTATGACCAAATCGCATGTGAATCTTTAACTCAATGTACTCATGCTGACATTTCCTCTCAATTAATTTCGAGAATTGTCATCTGCTGTGTCGCTCTCATAAAGAAGTCGAAAATAAAAACCTCCAAAAGTTGTCGTTACTTACGTGGCAGGAAAGCTATTGGCCTATCACCTCGCTCTTTCATTTTCAAGGTGTTAACTCATAATATGTTCGCAAATTTTCAGAAGTCTTGATATTCAAATGTTCTTGAATTCCGTAACGCCTGGATTAAATTCACTGGCGTTTGGATTATTTCGGCTGCCGTTTGGATTAAATTGAGTGGTGCTTGGATTAAGTTAAGTGGCGCTGGAATAAAGATCACTGGCACTTGGATTAAATTGACTGGCGCTTGGATTAAACTGTCTGGCGCTCGGAATTAATTGTCTGGCGCTCGGATTAAATTGACTGGCACTTGGATTAAATTGAGTGGGAAAACGTGTAGAACCAACCCAGAGCAAGAGAGAGCTAGCACACGATGGGCGGAGTAATACACAACTTCGGAGTCACAGACGATCAGCTATTGTGTGCCCTACATAGTTGATACATTGGCCAGCCGATACTCGGTGCATAGCCTGTGGCTGACTACGGCGGACTGGAAAGCAACGAGCTCAGCCGGGACAAAACGCGTTCTTAGCTGACGCGAACGATCGCAAGACTCACTCGAAACGCTATTTCGGGCAAGGACGGAATCACCTACAAGTTGCTACTTAACCTGGACGATACAACTGTGCAGGCAATACTTGGGACTATTCGATATGCACTGGAGCAGAGAGACCTTGCCCCCGGAATTTAAGCATTCCGAGATTACGCTGATACCAAAGCCGGGAAAAACGCCCTGCCTGGAGAACCTAATACCCATTTCGCTGACGTCTTGCCTCGGAAAACTGATATCACGCCTGATCTTAGACAGGCTACAGACGCATATCGAAGAACATCAACTGATGTCGAACACGATGTTGGGTGTTCGGCCCAACTTGCCAAGGCAAAACGTGCTTTTGCAGCTCGAAGAGGAAGTGCCCGAAAGCGATTCTTGCACTAGACGTAAAGGGGTCCTTTGACAACGTGGGGGATGAAGCCATACTAGCAAATCTCAGTGATACGTATTGCGGCCGACAAACTTACAACTCCGTGAGGGCTTCCCTCACAGATCGTACAGCCACAATAGGGCTAGAAACTGTGAGGTCACAGTGAGTAGACACACATACTAGAGGAAAGCTGCAAGGAGCAGTGCTGCCGCTGAGAATCTTCGACTGGACCATGATAAAACTCCTAGCCACCTCGAGAAAATACCGGGGATCAGACATGCCTTGCATGCAGACATCACAATATGGACGGTCGGAGGGTCCATAGGAGAACAACAAGAATCACTGTAGCAGGCAGTATACGTCGCAGCAAGATACGCGGAGACATGCAGACCGCAATGCGCCTGGAGAAGTCGGAGCCCCTCATAATCAAGATGCGCTCGCGAGGATGAGCAACAACTCATGTACCAACCACCCACCTGCGAATAGGTCCTAGAGAAATCTCCAAGGCGGACAGAATTCGTATCCTCGGCTTACACTTACAAAACTGCGGGGTAAAGAGAAGAGTCAACACGGTGCTTATAGTGTCGGTAAAATACTTAAATGGCCGGATTTCTACACCATCGGCATTTCAGCTGTATGAAGTTTTCATGTTGTTAATTGAAGGAACTTCGGTGACGTCCGATGCTCCGCTACATAATGCATCACTGTTCGATGGACCAAGAATAGTCTTATGTACGTTCGAAAGTGTATTAAAATCAGTGTACAAAGTTCCTGCTTCCTGTTCCTGCTTTATTCATAAAGAATACTAAGGATAGCTTCCCCTATTATTGTTCTTTCACCTTGATTAACTTCACTTATTGTTCCTCTGCTCTGGACCTCGGCCAATTAGAACATTCAATTTTTTCCACAAATCACTAGTGCGCCCTGAACATGAAGAAAGAACTGGAAAATAATATGCATCACTGCATTCTCTCGTCTGTGTATTTAATTTGTTACGAAGTTTTTAAATGTAAGTAGACCTGTTTCACCGCAAGTGCACATGTATTTCTTCAATAGACAGTCCCTCTTTTGAATTTGCTTATGAAGCTCACATGTTACGCATACTTTCTTATAATTTTTGTTTGTACTAAGTTTCTTGCAGTTGAAGTTTGTTTTGTGAACGGATAAGAAAAAAAACATCAAAGCGTTGTAAGTTACATTTACATCAGAGATAAAGTGTTCCCAATGTGCTTGTTCTATATCCATGCGGAAACAATTAAGCTTATCTGTCTGATTAGCTGATGGACAGCATTGTTACATTGCACCGACTTTGTACGATTAGTGTCTATTTTACAGCATATTAGCATGTGGTCATTTACGCACTGTGTTAGCCGTGGTAAGAGAACTGATTTCCAACCTAGCCAATAGCAAGTCTTTAGCAGTTGCTGAAGTAGGCATCACACGAGTAGGTGAGAAAATAAAGTTCAAGCAACCCTTGCTTCAAAGCAAGTTCTGAAATTCTACTTTGCTGGTAATGTTCCGAGAATTAAAATTAAATTCTGGGGTTGTACGTGCTCAAACCACAATATGATTATTAGGAACGTCGTAGTGGGGGGCTAGAGGTTAATTTAGACCACCTGGGGTTCTTTAACGTGCACCCAATGCATATTCCAGGGGGATCTTGCATTTCGCCTCCAGGGAAATGCGGCCGCCGTGGTCGAGATTTGATCACGCGATCGTGTGCTTAGCAGCACAACGCCATAGCCGCTAAGCCACCACGGCATCTTTATATCCCAGCATATATCAATGTTAGTCGCAACCATTGATTAAATCATACCGATTTTCATTTACATATAACAAATCGTGGAAAAAAATTCTGGTACGCTACCACCTCGAGGCCGATCACGGGCACTTGTCAGAGTATACTCTGCAAGCATGCACACTATTTCATAACTACTAAAAGCACAAGAAAATTCCGCAAGTTATTATACAAAGAGCTATCTGCGAGTAGACTCACACCGTCACCTTTTCGTTTGTATCTGTTCACATGTCACTTGCTCATATCAGAAAGCTTGAAAACCTCGAAGTCATTTGATTGTTATGTTTCAGTAAGCATAATCACGGTAAAGCATATTCTTAAACTGTTCAACAATCAAGTTCAGCTCTCCCTATTGTTTGCTCTCCCTATGGATGCAGGCCATACATCCCAAATCCTCGACGGTGCTTTAAGTGTCAGATGTATGGGCATGGATCCCAGACATGCCGAGGAAGGCAGATTTGCGCGAAATGTAGCTCGAATGATCATCCATCGGACACTTGCGACTCATGTCCACATTGTGTGAACTATGATGGAAGCCATCCAGCCTACTCCAGGACGTGCCCTAAATGGAAGAAAGAAAAAGAAATCATTGCACCAACAGTCAAAGAAAATATAACATTTCACGAAGCAAAGAAATGTCTTTCGTACTTAGATCACACAAGCTTTTCCGAGGTGGCGCGACGGGCGGCAGCGTCACAAATGCCTCGGGAGTCTACCGCGGTCACTGATAGTGGCCCGGTAATCACTCCACCTGCCCCCTGGTGGCAGCAGCAAGGGATGCTCCATCATCATCGAAGGTGGGCCTGCAGACCTCGGTTCCTTAGGTCCCAAAGCTAAACCGAACTCCACGGCCTGGGACGCAAGTTTCAGCGACTAGTTCATGGTCCTCCAGAACCTCAGAGAAGTTCATGGAGGTCGATCAAAGAACGCCGGCATCATCGACGCCGAAAGATCAGCGCTCTCAGAAGTGCGCTAGTAGGGATAAAATTCTTGTAGCTGCTCTGAGAAAGGGACCGGTAACCTAAACGGTTACCGCCCTTGTATACATATCCATGTGTCTTTACTACGTGCCCTTGAACACAGACAACAAAAATCTTCCTTGATATGGCTATACAAATAATTTAGTGGAATACCAGGGCCCTATTTCGCAATCTAGATGATGTCAAACATCCACTAGAGGAATATCAGCCACGACTGTTCTGTGTTCAAGAAACACATTTAAAGTCGACACACAAGAACTTCTTAAAACAGTACATAGTTTTCCGTAAAGGCCGAAATAATGGTAATTCTCCTTCAGGTGGTGTGGCAATCATAGCCCAAAAGTCAGTAGCATGCCAGAATGTATCACTCCACAGTTCATTTGAAGCAGTGGCTGTTCTGGCCATATTGTTCAATCAACTTGTAACTATTTGCTCCATATATATATCGCCTGATGAATGGTTTGACACTGCAGAACTTGAAGAGCTGATTGACCAGCTTCGTGAACCTCATATAGTATTTGGAGATTTTATTGCTCACAGAACATTCTAGGGTGACTCAAGATGTGATGCGAGAGGACAGGCAATAGAAAAGTTCATTCTTTCATCTGGAGCCTGTCTATATAACAAGACAGAGCCAACTTTTTACAGTTCAACCCACAACATGTATTGATGCATAGATTTAGCCATAGGGTCAGCATCACTTCTTCCATGCCTGGAATGGAGAGTTGTTAGTAATCCATATGGGAGCGATCACTTCCCAACGCTCATACAAACAACAAAGTGGCACGATGGACAAGCTTACCCCAAAAAATGGAGACTTCAATGTGCAGACTGGTCGAAATTTAGAAACATGTAAACTGTGCCTGGAAGATATGGACCACCTAGGTGTAGAGGAACTGGCCAGCTAAATCACTGAACATATCCTATTTTCTGCTCGAAACTACATACATCAGTCCTGTACAGATAAAGTCAATCCAAAACCGTGGTGGAACATACTGTGAAATTGCAAAGAAACGGCAGATCACAGCATGGAACAGATTTTCACGCTACCCAACAACAGAAAATCGAATACATTTTAAGCGGTGCAAAGCAAATGGCCACCGTATGCGCCAAATATGCAAAAGAGAAAGTTGGACACGCTAAAGATCATCAATAAACTCATACACGGATGTTAGCAAAGTATGTAACAGGGTACGTAAAGTAAAAGGACAACGTCCAAATCATTTCCCTCTCATCACTGGCTCTGGTGATACAATAGAAGATCAAGCAAACACTCTTGGTGAGCACTTTGAGAGAGTATCAAGTTCGGAAAATTATTCCGGAAAAGGTCTTACACAATAAAAGAATAGCTGAAAATATTCCTCTGCGTCCAAACAATTCACCAGAAGGATACAAAAAACCATAACATTCCATGATCCTTGCCCTAGGCTCTTGTGGCACCCCGGCTCCAGGCTCTGAAAGAATAACATGAAATAATCAAGAGTCTGCCTTGTGAGACCTTAAACTGCATCTTAGGTATTTACAATAAGATTTTTGTAACTGGTCATATAGCTTCATCTTGGAAGGAGGCAATAGTCCTGCCTATACTGAAACACGGCAAAGACCCTTCCTTAGTTAACCGTTACAGATCAATTCCACTCACTAGCTCTTTACTTAAGGTATTTGAAAAAGTGATTACCCGTCGCCTTGTTTACTTTCTGGAATGGAATGGTGTATTGAACCCTCACCAATCTGGCTTCCGAAGAGCGAGGTCTACAACCGATAATCTTGTTTACCTTGAGCCGTATATATGTGACGCATTTGTACACAGCCAATACTGTCTATCTGTATTCTTTGATCTTGAGAAGGCATATGATACTGCCTGGCGATGCGGTATTCTGCAAGACCTGTCGTCCTATGGAATTTGTGGTAGTGTGCTGAACATTTTGCAAAATTACCTATGTGAAAGGAAGTTCCGCGTAGGAATTGTCAATGTACTATCGCGAACTTTTGTTCAAGAAAATGGTGCACCACAGGGAGGAGTGCTGAGTTGCACACTTTTTATAATTAAAATGAACTCTCTGCGCTTTGTTATACCATCCACGGTGTCTTATTCTGTCTATGTGAACGACATCCAAATCAGCTTTAAGTATTGCAACCTGTCCGTATGTGAACGCTTGATACAGTTAAGAGTTAATCGGCTCGCTAAATGGGCAGACGAAAATTGGTTTAGATTCAGTGCAGAAAAGACTACCTGTGAGCTGTTTTCCAGACGAAGAGGGTTATGTGCTGACCCTTGCATTACGATGAAGGGGAGAAGCCTGGTAAATAGAAAAGTATAAACATTTTTGGGTGCAATCTTCGATGCTATGCTAACCTTCATGCAGCATATAAAACAGTTGAAGCTGAAATGTCTTAAAACTCACCAGTCGTGGGGAACCAGATAGGTATTGCCTCCTATCGCTTTAAAAGTCTTGTGTTGTCACGCATAGACTAACGATGTATTGTTTACCAGTCAGTTTCAAAGAGAATATTTAAGCTACGCGATCCTGTCTCTCACTTGGGTATCCACCTAGCACTTGGTGCCTTTCGTACGAGCCCTGTCCAAAGTCTCTATGCAGAGTCAGATCAGTGGCCACTGGATTATCAACGTACATATCTCGGAGTCACCTATGGAATAAGAATCATGTCGCAAAAACAACATCTATGCAAAGCACACATAAACGATCAATCCACAAATCAGTTGTATTTAAACAGGCCTTCACACACCCCGCCGTTCCCGTTAGCAGTAAAATCTGTTGCGGAAAAACTCGCAGTAGTTTTCAGATCTGCAGGAAACCGACTACGATGAACCCAGTCATTCTTGGGAGCAATGTCCCGTCACCTGTGACTTGTCCTTTACAGAGCCTAACAAAAACAGTTGTCCAAGTGTCTTTATCCAGTAACATTTTTTGGCCCTTGAAGAAAAGTATAGATCTGTGGCATTTCTCACTGATGCTTCAAAATCTACAGCTTCGTTATCATGTGCAGCCCATGGCCCAAACTTCTCCAACTCTAAAACCTTGCATAACCATAGCGGCATCGTTACAGCGGAAGCGTACGGTATTCTGATCGCTGTTGAGTACATATTACAGCACAAGATACAAAAGTCTATAATATACACAGATTAATTAACCGTTGTCGCAGCCTTGTCCTGTGGCAGAGCAAGCCGAAACCCTGTATTAAATCAGCTGCTTAAACACATTCATGTAGCGTATAAACAAAACCTTGCTCCTGTTGTATGCTGGGTGCCAGGCCACTCTGGGATCGCAGGCAATGAAATGGCGGACAAATATACTAGAAAAGTGGCTCATCGTGATACAATTAATGTAAGCTGGGTACCTGGTGTAGACATGAAACCTGCGGTACAAAAGGCGCTGCGTAATCATTGACAAGCTAAATGGGACAGGGAAGTTAAAAATAAGCTGCACCTGCTTAAACCACAGTTAACCAAATGTTTCCCACTGAAGCTTGATAGACACACCGAAGTCACCCTGGCACGACTTAAAATAGGACACACTTATGGCACACACAAATACCTCTTGACTGCAACTGACCTACCGACGTGCACACGCTGCGGTGAGGACCTAACCGTCCTACATGTTCTCATAAGATTTCCTGAACCTCACTGAGTGCGAGTGGCTCATTTCACGGATCTCTACTCACACCATATACCACCCCATCCCTCGATGTTCTTATCAGAGGATGCGCTTTGTAACTTTAAAAGAGTGCTTAATTATCTTGCACAAGTTAACTTTCTAGACATCATCTCATTCCATCCTAACCATCAGATTGTGCCTCACAGGTGAGGTACAATCTGATGCACAAAAGTATGTCTGAGCTCTCGCACTTCTAGCGTAAGCGAGAATGGTACAGGAAGGGATTCAGACAATCCAGAATAATTCAATATGTGTGCCTGTAGCCAATGCATTTAAGGCCTTATATTTATTTTAGGAATTATTTTAGAATTGATGCACTAATATCTATATATCCGTATTACATGTAGGCCTCTATACAGCCTTTATTTTAGGTCATAGTATAAACTCACAATTTTGCTAAATCAAAACACATGTCCTGGTGCTCTTTGGTCTTAGATGCCCTTGCTCCAATAAACTTCAATCATCAATCAGTCAATTCCAGACTACTTCCCCGTATTTCTGGCTGAATGTCTAGCATTAGCGATAGCCTTAACGAACTAAATTCATCAATATCGACGGTAGTCATAATAGTGGATTATTTATCTTTGTGTACATCACTCACAACAAATAGATGTAGTAGTACTAACCTCTTACGTACACTTCATTTTCTAGTGCATGCCCACATAAATTTAATTAGATTACTTTGGGTGCCTGGTCATAAGGGATTACACATGAATTACTTCCTACATCAGCTTACCTTACTACTGGTAGATTCAGGAGATATGTAATTGAACAAGACTTTTTGAACACAGTTGTAGCAAATGTTTCAGAATATCAACACCTATTCCTCTAGCGCAAAATTTCCCGTCACATTGCAAGAACTGAAGTAATTTTTGCCCGATTACGCTGTAGAACACCAGTATTAAACTTTTATCGTCACAGGGCTGGTCTGGCACCCGCCCCCATGTGCCTAATCGATGCAGAAGATGAGACCATAGATAATTTTTTCTTATTCTTCCTCCGTTTTTCTCCTTCAAGGAAAAACATTTTAGAACTAACGTTCAGGCAACTTGGTATAAATTTTTCCATTCTAAATATTCTTTATCTAGGAGCCTCCTCTATTGGAAACTACCACAGGGATGTTTGTTCAGTCGTGTAGGAATTCACATTTGTTGCAAGGCGATTCTGCCAAATTCTTCAAACATTATTCTTATCCATTTTCACATGACACTGCAATAGCATCCAAATCTTGGCCAATCCCCCGCAGTCGGCATACGCCATCATAGAAGGATATCATATTCTATCCTATCCTATCCTATCCTATCCTATCCTATCCTATCCTATCCTATCCTATCCTATCCTATCCTATCAACTGGAGCTGTTACCTTTGTACCAGCTTGCGCGCTTACCACATATTTTTTCCGATGTAAACAATTGTACATACGTTTTTGCACGGGGCTTCCTCTCCGTAAACATATTTAGGAAAAATTAGGAGAGCTGTATGGGTAATTTGTAGTCAACGTTCTAAATGGCTGGGTTGGATGTGCTTTTTGCAATAGATTACGCGTGGAAGTGGTACAAAGCGTTATTAGTGTCTTAGCAGTGTAAAACTTAGACCACTGCTTGATAGTATTACGACAACCAAGGTCAAATATTGCGAACATAAGGGGAATACTATGCGAAGTTTCTGTGCGATATTAAATGTGCGTTAAACAAATGCGCCTCTTGTAAAAGTTTTTTCTATCTTATACAAGTGCTAGAATGGGTCTCGTTTCCTTTATCAGCTACGTTTCCTGCATTGCGAAGAGAATTCTGCGCTTTAGAAACTTTATACTTGCGAAAATTGGGTGAATATTAAACGAAATGTGCCGCGAAGTTTCAAGGTTTCTGGTTTATTTAGAAGCCTTGCAAATGATTATTCAACACTCGCTTTATTGCTTTTTATGCGTGATATATTTAGTTCGCCTAGCTTCTTCCGCGCACTAAACCAGGAAGCATCTTTATGCTTGGTGTGAGTAAAGACCGGGTAGTTGGGGGTACGTGTAGGAAAGTTAAAATCGGTGTGTAATTGAGCCCTTGGCGGTAAATTAGGTATGGAAGAACTCTAGAGCGGCATGAGTGCGTCCGACGAGAGGGGCTGAATTAAGCCCTCTGTCCTGGCACAACTACAAATGCCACGGAGAAAAAGTTTAGCGATATTGTGTGGAACGTTGTGAACGCGAAGTGTGTGTTGATGAATTACTGGCTTTTTCGAAATTCCTAACTACAAGTACCCGAAAGCGTCACATCTGAGCAAGATTTCAAAGAGAGGAGGCATATACTGGAATCATCGTAAAGGAAACTGAAACTCCTAAATTGTAACTGCCGGAAAGAAACAGCTTCGCTGGAAATTGGCTTATAAATCTCCAAGGTCGGGCGCACTTCTACTGTCGTTTTTTTCTTGTGAATATTGCTAAATGTTGCAAAAGTCTCGTATAACGATGTATTTACAATATTTACAAGAGAGACAACCATGCATAAACAAGATGGCTGTCGAGGCCGATTCCACCTACGCACGTCAAATCGTCCTTTCCTGACTGGCGCCACTCTTGGTTGCGCCGTAACATAACCTCCGCATGTAAAGGCGCCATCTCGGCGCTAACTATAAGGAAGGTGAACTCGCGGCAAAGTGAAGCTTCAGCCGGGAGACTTGCACGACATCCGCGGGGACACGCGAGCCCAGCGGAGCGATCTCGTAGTTCACATCGCCAAGCTGACGCACTATCGCGTAGGGTCTTGTGTAGCGCGGTAGCAGCTTTTCAGACAAGCCGACGCGGCGAGATGGGGTCCTAGGAGGACAGCGGAGCCAGGAGGAAATCGAATGTCCCGAATCGGCTGTCGTACCGGATCTTCGGCGCTGCCTAAGAATCAGTGAGCCGGGAGCCAGAAATCTGGCGTGCCGCGCGAGCGCGGGCGAAGACATCTTGAACATATTCAGTGGGAATGCTCGTCGAGGAAGGAAGCAGTGTGTCAAAGGGCAAAGAAGGGTGGCGGCTGAAGAGAAGGTGAAAAGGTGAAAAGCCTCCCCCCCCCCCCCTCTCCACGAACTTCTGGAAATTCCATAAATTAAACACAGCACCACCCAGTTCCCTCAGAAGGCAACCTCTGCAGGACAAATTGGACAGACACATATTTTAAACAAGTTTTTGCTGTTGACAACAGAAAAGTTGCACACGTTAACTCTTGCACATTAAGGCATTTAGAAACACCTATAGTAAGCGAGCGTGGCTTAATTAACCTTTTAATACATATTGACACTAAAAGGAAGCCGTGCCGGATAAAATACCTAATATATGTTTCTTAAGAGGTAATAAAAGTTTCAGGAAAATACCTGTGCTTAATCCTAAATAAATTAGTAATAGCATGCACATCACCACATAACTCAAAAATCGAGAAAATGTTCCGAGTACACAAATAAGCAAACAAAGTGGAAGGCTCCAATTGCAGACCCATTTCCCTTACCAGCAGCGTCCGTAAACCCCTAGAACACACAGTCCTGAAACATATGACCACATACCTGGAAGAAGAAAGCACCTTGTCCCTTTGCCAACGTGGTTTCCGTAAAAGGCTGTAAACTGTGACTCAGCTGATGGAAATAATTTATGAGTTGTCATTGAGCATCGATAACCAAAAACAAATAGACCTAATTTTACTAGATATTTCGAAAGCTTTTGGCCGTGTCTCGCACAAAAATGATTAGTAAACTCGAATCAACATTGGCGAGCAGTCGTGTCATTAAATGCATTAAAGAGTACCTCACTAGCCGATCACAGTTATTAGAAATTCACCGTAGGGCCTCGACATAATGTGCTGTCACATTTGATGGGCCTCGGAGTTTGGCTCCTGTTATTTTTGATTTTTATTAATGAATTATCATGTAACATACACGCAAAATTACGTTCGCCGACGATTGTATGTTACACTAAGAAATTAACTCACCTGATGAATGGCGCACATATTGTTTGATGACCCTTAACGTTAGTAAATCCGCGGCCCCAACAATTACCAGGAAAAAAACAACAACACAGGTCTAGGTTTCCGTACACTACGAATAACGCCCAACTAACTCGAGTTTTAGAGCATCAATACATTTGTTTACTACTATCCTGCAATCTTAGATGGAACTCTCACATTAACAGCATCACATCAACTACCCTAAAGCAACCTCTTCTTTCTCAAAAGATCCATTCTTTAGCGCCAGCTGAAACCTAACTGTAGTCTTCAAGATATTCGTTAGAATAGTTATCGATTATGCTAACATGGTTGCGACACACGAAACATAACGTTAATAAACTAGAAGGCATATAAAAAACGGTTAGGTTGAATTTAACAAATAGCAACTTCCATAGTCACTCGCCCAATTACTAAAAAGGGCTGGCCTTCTTAAGCTTTGAAAACAGCGAAAGTAGCACGCCTAAAATTCACGTACCAGCTTCTTCCCAACCAGGTGAATATTGACACTACTAGATGAAATTCTATAATGTTAGTAAGGCCTACACGCATCAAACACTCTTTGAAACTCCCTGAATACACGCATCATTCTAACTGCGCGAAATATTCGTACTTTCCTACAGGGATACGGGATTGGAATAAGCGTGACCCATTAAGTGCTAACACATGCTCGCTAAACCAGTTGACAACGATATTCGAGGAACATTTACTTACACTGCGTGACTCAGTCACCTTAGAAAAGTTTCTGAAGCTGTAACTGCAACTAAACGATTCTTTATTTTGTTCCGTTTATTTATTTCGTTGTATTGTCATGTGTAGCATATGCTGTATATTGTAACCCCTGCATTGTACTTATCTAAACCAACTGATCTTAACTTTTTTTTTTATATATACTGCGATTGTCCTATTTACTGTTGTTCCTGTCTTAATGCATCGTCACATAACCTCTCGTTTCTGCTGTCATTTCTAGAATCCACATATCATTGTTCAAACCGGTATTCTGTGTGACGTACATTGTTAACATATTTTTGTGGTATATACTTGAGATGTACTTGGTGTAGCACCTTTCCTGCTTTTATCTCAAGTGAGATTGGCGGTATTTCTACATAAATAATAATAATAGTTACATCACGTTAAGCATCTCATATGCTTAAAACAAACACAATTGAACGCATTGCACTTATTACGGACTACATATGGATTCCAGCATGGGCGTTGGATCTGGATTACTTTTCTTTGTTTTAAGCAAGTCATATGTATATAGAAACTATACCTTAAGAAATTTCAGCTTGTTAACGCTTGAGGAATTGTATAACGGAAGAGCTAAGCACCTGAGGACATGGGTTTTGATCAGCAGAATGTTGTTTTATATTTACGCTAAGAAAATTCTGATTTTGGACTTGTCTCGTGTTTTCTGAAGGTGAATTGGACAGAAATAGTTTTTTCATGCTAATCAATATTGTCATTGAATTTGCGAATTGAAATTGCTCATAACATTCTTATTCAGGAGGATAATGTTACCATGGGAAAAAGTGATAAAAGATTGTGTAACTATTATGCGTGGATAACTGCTTGTAAGTGAAATTAAGAGTTGTTTATGTCAACAATAGCTTCAATTGCGCACCTCTAAATGAGTTGCCCTACCACGTGGCTTCCAGCGATTGCAGTTGTGCCTCGGCTTCAATGCTGCGTAGATTCGAGTTCACTTCGCATGATGTTTTGCAGCTTAATTACGAGATCGGGTTACTGACTATGGCAGCTGTTGTTTTTATGGAAGGATATTAAACGCAACTGAAGACAGTACACGAAGCGTTTCAAAAGTTTACAAGATGCAAATCAACCAACTAGCCAGACTGACCATTTTATCGAAGATAATTAAAGTATATAATGTGCCTAATAGCGCCAACACTTATAAACTTACACTCCAGAAAAATGTAGACACTAATTAGAGAGCGTCATGCTACGCGAACACGCAGTGAGAGTGGTTGCTTAGTGGCTATGGTGATGGGCTGCTAAGCACGAAGGCACGGGATCGAATCCCGGCCACGGCGGCCACATTTCGATGGGGGTGAAATGCGAAAACACCCATGCACTTTAATTTAGGTGCACGTTAAAGAACCTCAACAGGTCAATATTTCCGGAGTCCCCCACTACGGCGTGCCTCATAATCAAATCGTGGTTTTGACACGTAAAACCCCATAATATAATTTAGTGAGGGTGACAGCCAGTGAATGAAAATGCAGTTCAGCCGGAGCGTAGTAGATGATAAAGGCTAGTCTTCCCAGCAGACGTCATAGGTGAGCCGTTCGCAGCGCCACCATCGGTCGCGCCCGAGGCCAATAGACGCATCAGCGGTCGGATCTTAATATCATCTGAAGGTTTAGGTTCTCTGGTCCAGAACTGTGTTTATCACTGCTAAATGTTCTACAGCGTAAACTGTTATGAACTCATTCCAATAGCCGTTTCGGTTGGCGATGTTGTCCGCTGCCGCCGCCGGTGTCCGTGACTGCTATCGCCAGACACACCATAGGGGATTGGCCAAGAAATGGACGGATTGTCTGGAGGCAGTAAAAAAAAAAAAAGATAAGTAGATGTATAAAAAGTGCTAGAATTGAAAACATGCAGGGCATACTGGGTATGCCAATTAATAATAATAATAATAATAATAATAATAATAATAATAATAATAATAATAATAATAATAATAATAATAATAATAATAATAATAATAATAATAAGCATCGTATTGTGCCACTTGTCATGCGATGTGACGCGCCTCGCGCAGCGTCGATACGTGCGTACTTTACCTTGCAGTTGCATAATATTACACCAGGTGGCACGTCATGTATCACTTGCATAGGTAGCCGTACAAGGTAGTTCGTGTATCATTTTAAGTATGTGGCTCCTACCCATTATGGGATATTGGCCAAGGAATGGATAGATTGTATTGAGGAAAAAAAAGAAAATTAAGGAGTTGTATACAAAAATGCTAGAATGGAAAAAAAAAATCACCGACGAATGCGATACTCCCTAATGCGAAATTTGAGCGCAGCGCTATACGTGTTTTTATTTCTCGATATATTGGATGGCGCGGGCAATCTGTCTCGTACGGCACGTTGCAAAGGGAGCGTAGTGTGACGCGTCCGCCTTGCTAAACTGGCGATCGCGAGAAGCAGCGCTTGGATGACGCGTGGGCGCGATTCACAGCAGCCGCCGCAGACAGACCTCCGCTCATGCAGTGCTTTGTTTCCATTAGAGTGTACTATAGCAGGATACAACTTAAAAAAAACAGCAGTTGGCAACCAAGGCACACGGACATAACTGAAGCAGCGCGGCGTTGTGTTACTCCGCTAGCCAATCACTGAAGCAAATAAAGCCGTCGTCATGCGACGTTTTCAAAATGGCGCCGCACTTGGTGCCTCCGGAGCGTCTGCTCTTCTTGAAGAGTATCTTCATAGGTGGAAGTGATGAGTGTGCAACAGACATGGACAAAGTGTGTGGAATCTGAGCATTTCAGTCTTCAAAAGTCCTCGGTACAGTTCATTTAATTGCTGAGCGCGTTTTACTCGTAAAAATTTACTGCCAACTGAAGTGAAACTTGAAAGCAAATAGTTGCAGCGAAGCGAACGTTTTATTTCAGTTCAATAAAGAATTAGGCTCTCGCCATGCCCCTATAATAAACGCGGGAAAACGTATAAACTTACGCGTTTATAACTATTTTTGCGGTTAACGCCTTATTAAGGTAAGAGGAAAAGTTTGAAGTACGAACTATTAGCAGCCTCGCGGAGGAACAGTGGCTGGCGTTTATGAAGGCGTGGGCGCGGCTTCACTGCATACTTAAGTTGGATCCGACTATAGAAAATGGTCGAGCGGGCCGCACCATAGAGTTTCATACAATAATTATTGTGTGAAACTCTATGGAGCGAACGGCGTTATCCCGCTGAGGCGCCGCGTGTGGAAAAATTGTGCGAGGGCACTGCGAGCGAACTGTGTTGGGGAGGAGACGCGCTTCGTGGCAGATTCAGCGTAATTTCGCTGCGGGTGCTGGGACCGATTGCGCGCGTACGTTCTTATAATGGTGCTTTATTTCAACTGCAAATATATGCATCGAACTCGTGGTTGAGTGGTAGCGTCTCCGTCTCACACTCCGGAGACCCTGGTTCGATTCCCACCTAGCCCATCTTGCAAGTTGTTTTTTATTAATGAAGTGCCTGCCGGGATTTATCGCTCATGGCCAACGCCGCCGACGCAGACACCGGCACAGACGCCGACCACACCGGCTTTTCTGCGACGCGAGCTCCTTAATGCTGTCGCGTTAATATATATTGACACGTTTTTGCTAGGTATACATATTTGACGTATGAGTTATACAACATGGCGTCTTCAATTCTGCTGTCGTTGTCAAGTGCGTCGACTGCTAGCGAGCGCGCGTTCGTTGTGCGGACGCTAGCGAACGCCCAGATTTTTCTCGCAGAAAGTCCGTGCAGTAAAACTTCTAGTGATTTTACTTGCTTTTCTATGCCCGCGACTCTTGGCAACCGGTACCAATTGTAGCCTGGGCCAAGTGAACTGCCACATTTACCATTGCTTTCTAAAAGTAGCACCTAATTTTCGCCACAGAAGCTGCCTATCTGCAACATGAAGCTATGTAAAACATATTTATTGATATCGTCTCAATTTACGCGCGCTTCTTGTTGGGGGAATATTGTTCAGCGAAAATGATCAAATAAGATTATATTATAGTGAAATAACCCGCGTTTATTATCTGCGTGATGCGAAGAGATGCAGATGACCAATGCACCTTCTAGGTAACTCTGAGAGTGCATAGACATATTTCTCCGCGACACATGTAAGAGGAAGATCGAATTTTCTAAATGCGCTGATTGAACAAGGGAAAGCTCCTCGCCGGAATAAGCATGTTCCCTTTAAAAGCCGCACCAGCCGCAGGTGAACCAATCGACTTTCCGAGAAACGGAATCAAGACATTTATTATACGCTACTATGAACAACAGTGTTAGGGAAAATATATTGCTTATGTACTCAGAGTGAATAAGGGAGACCTGGAAGTCTTTACCAATGTAATCTGTGCGGCGTGTCTGGCGATCTCCTTCAACGTGCCAGCGGACGAAATGAAGTAGAAACGTATAGTCTAAAGGAATGGTACTTGCTATTCAGATCGTATTCGACTTCAGAATTCACTAATAAATATTATCAAACAGTCGCTTCCGCTCGAATATAACGCATAGCAGCACTTTTGAAGTCTCGAAGGTGATGGGCCGATGCAAGTGAAGACTTTTATTCCGAATGATTTTGCTGCTGGAGAGCCATGGCTGTTGCGCAGAGGCACACCAGTTCATGAGATAATTAACGCACATGTGCTAATAGATAGATAGATAGATAGATAGATAGATAGATAGATAGATAGATAGATAGATAGATAGATAGATAGATAGATAGATAGATAGATAGATAGATAGATAGATAGATAGATAGATAGATAGATTCAAAACGCCTTAAGTTCGCAAAGAATGCTTCGCATTAAAACAAGGCGCATCTGCACATTACTGTGCCTGTGCGTTTCTTGGCTCTCTGTGACCCTCCGTGGTTGCATAGTGGCAATGGTGTTGGGCTGCTAAGCATGAGGTAGCGGAATCGAATCCCGGCCACGGCCGCCACATTTTGATGGGGGCCGAATGCGAAAACACCAGTGTAGTTAGATTTAGGTGCATGTTACAGAACTCCAGGGGGTCGAAATTTCCGGAGTCCCCCGCTATGGCGTGCCTCATACTCAGATAGTGGTTCTGGAATGTAAAACCCCATAATTTTTGTTTGAGTCTCTATGTTCCAGGGCCACCTTTTTCTGCCTCCTAGCCTCGATGTCGCCTCGCCTCACCTGGCTATCAGTGTGCTTCCTGGGTCGCCATTTTACACACTCACTCGCCATTTTACCATTTTACATGTCACTGGTCGCCATTTTACACACTACACAATGCCGAAGTGTTTCTAAAGCAGCAGTGTTTCTAGGGGCACAAACACTAGTGCAATTTAGTTATCCACCTCTACCACTTCTCTCTGGATGTCGAACGTCATCCCATCTTGGTAAATTTTGTTTCTAAGATGTCGTGATATATGTGTGCGGGTATGTGAAAAGATTATCCAAATTTTCGGAAAAGAATTAACCGAATTCCCATAGGCAATACTTGGAAAACATGTCCCGAAGAACGAACGGCTGGCAAAACAAACTTGCCCACAGAACGAATTAGGTTTGTTCAGCGAGGAACCACTGGACTTTTGTTTACTGCTTTTGTTTGTTGTCCTTGAAATAAGGTCACACCATCAACGCTGGCCGTCCAGTCGTACAGCGCCTCATCGCGGCATGGAACGGCGAATTAATGTTACGAATGCGTTCACAAAACACATTCGTGTGCGACCACCACATGCTGAAGTTTTCTTTCCTGAAATTACAATACAATCCACTTTTCTTCGAAGCCCGTTCCTCGGCTGCGTGACTTTACTGCCTAAGGTCGCAATGCTTTGCCTGAGTTTTTCTTTTTCTTTCTCTATTTTAGGCTCATAGTTTCGTACGGTCCCCCTTTTGCTTTTCGGCGCGTTTCATGCAGTTGGCGCCTTCGTCACCGTCTTTTCTATTGTTAACACTTCGCAACAGTGACTTCCTGCAGGTGGACCTACCGAGATGTGGCTCTTACACATTATTTCTTCGAACGCCTTCGAAAGAAAAAAAAGCTTACGCCATAAGAGACGTAGCTTGTAAGGAAAAAGTCGATTGTTTTCGTATATACTCCTCGCCTGTGCTTAAACGCTCACATTTCGCCTTTAGGCGTCGTCTGGACACGCTGCATAACTTAAATCGATGTAAGATGTGGGCTGACGCCTGAAAAAGCTGTGGCCGTCTCTCTTTCTTTCCACATGTTTCTTTTTCTTTCTTTACTCTTACACTACCAATAACTTATGCCTTCATAGGACTACAAATGACAATGTTGGTATTTCCAAAAAATGAAAAAAAGAAAGAAAACATTACCCAGTTTTCAAGAAAAGAACACACAAATAGTGGAAGCTTAGGTGTATTTAAATGTCGCCACGTATTCGTTACGTTTGAGGATTTCAGTGAAGAAATTATCATATTTAATAATCCGGGTTAATCTTCAAGAGAAACTGACGACAGTGACATACGCGGTTTTTCTTAAAGTTAACCTGTGCCCAAAGCACCGCATACGTGTTCTTCCACTTTCCGCCCCCATCGCGATGCGGCCTCCGCTGCCAGGAGCGGAATGGGCGCACTCTCTCTTGTTGAGCAGCAAAACGCCATAGCTCAAGCGTCTGGATATTTGCCGGTAGAGTTAGTGTGATAAGTACACACTTCTGAATGAAGTTATGTGCAGTGAGTGTGAACGAAACAATGGTACGGAAATGGAGCAAATGCTGGGACAGCTTGAACGTGATGCGCACGCATTACATTTCGGCAGCGTGGTGACACTGAGGACGTGGACAGATGATGATGATGATGATCATCATCATTATAATTATTTATTGCCATCCCCTTTAAGACGGATCTGCGACAAGCCTGCTTGAGCTAATCAACTAATCCATAGATACTTATCCTTCTAGCATTTTGTCTACGTCTCGTTTTTTTTCTGTCTTCTTTAAACAATCTATATCTACTTTGTATATTTACCAACGCCCTGTAATAGATCCGGTCTTCTCAACTTCTTTCCTGCTTTTTTTCCCCAAATCTCAAAGCGTATCTTGCTCATCTTGACTGCTGGCCGGTTATTGCTAGATGTCTCGCAGGGCGCGCATGCCATTGTAATGTGGCGAGGTGCGTCCGCATTTTTGCTGCTCCTCGCACATGCCGCGTCCTGTTGCGAATATTTGTTCCGGTTTGTTCTGGTATTTAAGCAATCAGCTTCGGCCTCAAATAAGAAGGCACTGCCATTTGTGTTATCGTACATATTTTTTTCTTATTCCTTTCGTGCCAATCTTGCAAGTCTCCATGGTCTTTCTTGTTTCCAACATTTGCATCCAATTCACTATCTATATTTCTCTCACTTTCTTTTCGATTACTTCTGGCTGTCTATTTAGCCCTAAAATTAAGCGGTACCTGGTTGCCAGCTTTCTTAACCACTTTCTCCATTCTGTTTCCACGCTTCTGAGGTACAGATAGGTGTACACAATGAAGTAGTCGCCTATTAATTTTCATCCATATTCTTGTGTCTTTCTCCGAAACTAATTTTGCACTGCGCTTCTCTGACTTCAAAAGAAGCCCAACACATGCCTCTTTGCACTGCCTCATTTGTGGTATTACCGCGGGCCACGCGACCAACGAGCTTACCAACCTTTGGTTAACTTCCAACCCCAACAGTGTCTGATTTTAAGCACAAGATGGCAATTGTGAACGTTAGCGCTCGCACCATTACTCCTTCCTAGATTCCTTGCACCAACTTCCGTTTATTGCAGGCCCGAATTGCTCCGTGTTTATTTCTGCATTGAGCTTCCCCTTCATTCTTAGATTGCCTCACTGAATGTTCGAATAGGTATTTCCTTCAGTTGTGTATACACTAAGATAATTATATTTTTGGAAAATGGGTGTCACTTTCTGCTGAATTGATGCCATGACATTACTTTTCTCTTCATTACATATCATGATAAACGTAAGGCCTATATTTATTGCTTCCTTGCCGCACATATTCGCAAGTATCTGTAAGTCTCTTGTAGTGTTGTCCGGTAGTAGCACTTGGAGTGTATAACCGAAACGTGTTTCGTTCCAGTTGTCGTTTTGGTTCGCCGAAGATGGTTGGGTTCCGGTTCATATCCGAAGCGAGAAATTAATGGTTCAAAAAGGTTCGAACCCGTTCAAGGTCATTTGCATAACCGTAGAATATTTACAGGAAAACAGCGAAATTTTGTCTTGTACAAATACTCGACGCTGCTGCTAAGCTCCACTGCACTGTTGTTTGTTCTTCAGGCCACAGGTAGTTACGAAAGGGTTATGCAGATCCGATACCATTGCTGGAATATATGTGAAGCGAAAGTTTATTGAGGGATAGGGAGAGAGAGAGAGAGGGATGCGCATATATTGAGAAAACGCAGATAGCCCTCCAGCCTGCTACTCTACTCAGGTGGAAAGGGAAGAGAAGAAAAGTAGGGCAATGAGGAGTAATAAAGTTATGCGGATGCCTCGCGCTGTGAGAATCGATGCAAGTGAAGCTTTCTGCGCTGTTTGCGTTGATTGACGATAATTAGCGTTCATGTTGACAACGAATGTTTAAGTTATTCCGTGTTTAGTTTAATACTTTAGTAGTGAGTTAATGTTAAACGTTACCTTGTGTGCACCACTACTGTTCGTCCCAGTAGTCTACAGAACAGGCAGGGAGATGCGTTTGTATGAGGCGTTGTTGTGCGCCATTGTTCATAACCTCCGAGAAAGGTTAGCACTGTCACTGCCTGACCCGGCACATCGCGTCGTGGCAGAAGTGTTAAACTTTACTTGAATTATGGGGCTGTACGTGCGAAAGCCACAACTGGACTATGAAGCACGTCGTATTGGCAGAGTCCAGAATAATTTTGATCCCTGGGGTTCTCTAACATGCACCTAAATTTAAGTACACGAGTTTTTTTGTATTTCGCCCCGGTCAAAATGCCGCTGCCGTGGTAGGGATCGAAGCCAGAACCTCGAACAACGTCATAACCGCAAAGCTACCGCGGCGGGCACAGAAGTGATGACTTGACGTGCGACCGCTTCCGTAGTGTCCCCAAGATGCCACGGTGTTATAATGCGGCTCTGCATCAGCACGCCGTGCGTCTGTTGTCCGTTTTACAGACTTGTATGATGTTTATTTTTCAGAAATCGCTGTAACGTAGCGTACTATACCTTGAACCTTAATTTATCAGGTTTTTCCACAACCGCTGTTGTGTCTAATAGCCCGTTTCCCTCTCCTGCTCTCCCACCATGTGTGGGATATGCGAGCGAGGAGTGTCAAGGCTGCCATTCACTCGTTTCGTGACTGCGTCGGTTGTACCGATTCTCTGCCTCCTCTCCCTACCTTCTTTCTTCATCCCCTCTGGACTGTTGCACGTTAGTCGAAAGCTAAGCACTGCAGTTTCTGCAATGCTTTTGAGGGGTTCACGTATAATTACCGCTGTCAAGAGGCCATTGTGGTGGTGCCCATGAAGCTTCAGAGGGCGCTGTGTACATGCGACGCGATGGAAAGGTCCAAACGAGTTTCTCGTGTGGCCTTTCCTTTCTGTAATGCACCTGCCATGTATATGCGCACTCTGAATCGCCTCCCTACGAGGTGTGCAAGATAACGACAGCCGCAGCAGCACCAGCAGTCGCAGCAGCATTGGAACAGTCGAAGGAAGAGGCAAAGAAAGCTTCACATTAATTAAGACTGGCAGCAGGAAGCCATTCTCTACACAGTCGAGTTCGAAGGGTCCGTTACCAGCCTTGAATCTAGGCTTGTGTTAACTAAATATTCTAAGAGCACCTTGATGTCTCGCTCATTTGATATGTCTGGTAAATTCCCCTCTAACACTTTTAACTCAACATCCTTTGTCAACCTACTCTAACGGAAAGATCAATGCCTGCCATTCGGTCTTACCGGGAGGGCTCTGGCGCTTTGCACGTATGACAGTCTGGTGAGTCCATGCGTCGGATGTGATGCGAATATTGTCATGTTAACCCAACACCTAGTCTGCCTTTGCCGCAATACACTGAAAACCGTACTAACACTCTTTCTACTTTTAATATCACGCGAAGATAGTGCGCATTTACAAATGAGGCACCATCGCTGAGTCACACAAGTGCAGGCAAGGCAGGGCTGAAAATAGCTAGAAGTAGCCAACCTGAATCTAGAACTGTTTTCTTTTCTTTAGGTTTCGTTTCGAAGGGAAACAAATGCCAACGTTCCGGTTCACTACCGGCTTGAGAAAAATAACGTTTCTTTCTGGTTTTTAATTTTCGGCTCCATTCCGGTTTGCTACCCTGGTAGCGCTACTTCGTGTGCCTATGTTGCCCCTCGGTCTATTATCGATGTAAGATAAATTGAATCCTAATTAGCTGTTTTCCAGTCGTCTTAACATAAAGCGTGAATATTGTGGACACCGAGGATTTAGGCAACTTCATTGCATTTCGGGCCTTCCCATACAATTTGCCCTCGGCTGTCCCTATACGGAGAGATCATGTTTAAGTTCTCCCGAATTTTAAAATGAATTGGCTCTACATCAGCCCAGGAACCCTCTCTTGTACCCTTGCTCCACTACGGATGGAAGATAAATCGAAACCTAGTTAGCTGTCTTCTAGTCGTCTTAACATAAAGTGTGAATATTGTGGAGACAGGATATTCTTGTTCAGCCTTCAGTGAATTTCCGCAACTTGTTGCATTTCGGGCCTTCCCATACAATTCGCCCTCGCTTATCCCTATACAGGTAGATCATATTTAAGTTCTCCAGAATTCTAAAATAAATTGGCTGAAGCGTCGGCCTGAAATGAAGCGTCTGCCTAGCTTGAACTCATTTTGACAGTAGCAATGACGGTAATGACACCTGGAAACAGAGGGCAGAACTACCCTTTAGAAATATTCTTTCATTACGCTTTATTTATTTACATTCCTACATTATCCGTGAGACATCGTTGTACGAGGGTGTTAGACAGGAAAGAGCACAACACAAAGCGACATCCTAAAAAAAGCCATGAGCAACGCATGAGAAGGTAAAAAGAGATGCAACCAGAATAACGCTTGCGAAGGCAACGAGAATGGGGCATGCGGAAGCAGTACAAGGCACATAAAACGCATATTGCAATTACAGCGGCATGCAAATACTCAATGTACAGAACTACAAATCATTTTGAGCATGTGGCGCAAGTGCTGCCAGAGCGCAGCCACAAATATTTCGCGAAGCGCAGAAACAGTAGTATCAGCAGTGCGTTCCACTTTTGAATCGTATGGTATGGTATGGTATGGTAAAACTTTATTGAGGTCCTACAGCTCATGAGTCATAACGAAGCGGGCCGCTCCGACGTGGTGTGTAGAAAAATAAGCCACATAGCCAAAATACCTACAGCGGAGATTATGCCGTTTGCGACAGCTTTACGCAGGTGTAACAGTGGATTACATAGGTGATTGTAATGAAGCTTTTGCGTGCCTTGATTGAACACAGCGCTGCTCTTTCTTTTTACCGCTCCTGAGCTTCGGCAGCACTTTAATGGCTAACACATGCGTGAATCACGTTTATTAATTCTTGTTAAAGAAATGCCACTGTCGGAAGAAATTCCCAGACTTGCCATGCTCTAAAAATATTCAAGTATGGGCTGGTGGTCCTGGGTGACGGTCATTTAGTGTTGCATTGTGGGACTCCCGGCGTCCGAGTCGTAGCCGCATTACAAATACCTGCATCCAAGGTGAATTTATTGATGTAAGCAAGCAGACAGGTGAATACTAATACAGTGCTCATAAGGGGCGCAATGTGCTTTTTATGGCAGATTTTATCGCACGCGAAGCTTAGGTAGATGTGTTGCAACTACAAATCACTTATGTCAGTGTGTTAGTATGGCTGGCTTGCCCTCACAAGACCAATGTTTTTTGAAAACTGTAGAGACACTCGTATACATAAAAAAGGGAATGACAGAACTTTTACACAACCATCTGAGCACGTTTGGTAACAAATCAAGACAGTTGCACATAATTATTTTCTTTATGCTCCTGCCATTCTCTTCCAGATTTGGCTAGTGAGCCGTTCTGGCAACAAATGAAGCAATAACTAAAACCATGAATGGGACCTGTTTTCCCCAGAAGAATGACCGGCATTGCGAAGGTTCCATAATTGATCTTACATGTCGCACGTGATAGAGGAAACCTTTAGACATAAATGTTAAATATTTGTCTATAACGATTCAATTTGCACTATGACCTATAAAATGGCGTAGCAATGTTACAGCGTACCAAGAAAGCTGACCAGTTCCTCCCCCTCCCCCCCCCCCCAAACACAGAAGGCCTCTTCTCTTTTCTCTATGAAATCGTGACTTTCTTTGCCGATCATACTGTCTCCCCGGTCCACTACTGGCTTTCTGTCTATCCGATCGTTGATTTCGTGCCAAGTGGACCGGTTCCAGAGATGGTGTAACCAAAAAATAGCTGATCCTGTACCGATCATTACATTAGTGCATTATACATTTCGTGGCAGTGATCTCGATGTGGTTTGTAACGCTAGCCGATCCTGCAGGCACCGCAATCCTGATAATCCTGATAATTCTGTCGCATTACAGCCGCCCAGGTGTGAAATGTCAACTTAAAGCTTGTGTGCCTCTTGCTCCAGGTCTGGCGTAAATGTCACGCCACGGAGATTGACCGGGGGTTCTCCCACACAGCCGTGGTGCGGAGAGGGCAAGAACGAAGAAAATCTGCAGGACAAATTACGTTTACTTAGCACAAATGACTTCTCGCTGCACAGATTTAGTGAGAGGTCTCTGCGGTGGCATGGGTGGCGTGGTGGGAGTGGTTGATCCATTCCGTGTTGGGTCAAAGGGGTTCAAGCGTTAAATATGCATCACTATGCTTCACCGGACACGTATGCCTTGGCTCACAATACTTCTTTGCTTTACTGGTCGGAAAATGTCGCATTAGCCTGCAGGACACGTCAAACCGTTGAAGGACAGCTTTTTTCTACAAACCCCCCTTCTGACAAATAAACAATTAAAAAAAGTAATGCTTTTTATATCTATGTGTTTCGTGTGCGTAAAGGACTGTGTGCTGCGGATATCTGACCCCGTCACGTTGTTTCTTTTCCTTTTCAGGCTATATATATTCTTTATATTGAAGTTTTTGCTATGCGAAATGCAGTAGTCGTGACCATTGTAGGGTGGATATATTTCTTTCTATTTTATTTTGATTTCAATAATAAAAGAAAGGGGGGGAGGCACTCATTCCGCATGCAATGACGCCTTGTGAACATGGATTTGCATTTAAGCTGTAGCTATAGACACCTGCACAAGTTTGAAAGGATGTGCACATGACGTGTTTTTTTGCAAAACCGTTGAATGAAACGATTCAAGGACGTTCGCTTAATGTAGACTCTAAGAAGTGCATTGGTGTAGCTGCTACATTTTAATCAGTCTTGGTGTCGCAACGAAAATCCTCCAAGAAAAATACGATAAATTGTCATGGATAACTAATAAAGGAAATTAAGAACCGACCAACAGGTTGTCGTGTCACGCTTCCTGACATATTTTTTTTTCTACTGCTACTTGTCCACCATGCGTAAACTGAGGCCATCTCAATCGATTTTTCAGTTGCCCAAGGTGCACAACTTTTTTCAGTGTCTGGTTGCTGATTATATCCCTGTTACTTGTTTTTAGGAAAAGATGAGTACTTCACCAATATGAACTCTGGTTTCACTCAAGAGGAAGTAGGACAAATTTGAATAACGAGAAGTTCTCTGTCAGCGTTATTACATATTAACGGCGGCAGCGTGGCTGAACCTCCCAGTTTGTTTGCCAAGGTACCTAGCAATAGTTCCCATTATCGATTCTCAATACGGCTTGCAAGAAGTTTCGATTCCGGCCCAATTGTTTCACAGAAGCCAAGTACAGAAAATAATTTAAAACGACAGTATTACATTTTTGTTTATTATGTACTACTCTGGTTGCGTGAATAATCCCTGCATCGGCAGTAGGAAGCATTACCACAAAAACCACGCTGAAGAATAGGTTTCCTTATTTACAATGCCAAATTTCAATTTTATCTACATTCGCATCAGATAAACTAGTGCTCTTACTGTAATTTGGATTCCCCCTGAAAAAAAAAACTGCGCGCCTAATAAGTATTTTATGCTTGAAATACTTAGGATTTTAAAACAAAGCACAGTTTCTTTCTTCAGGCTAAGTTGGATTTTCTTCGCTTGCTAACAAGTCCGTCAAAATGAAGCAAAACACAATCTACAGCAGACCTGCACAGGTATCACAGACAGGTAATTCAGCACAACATATAGGGTGCATAATGTCCCTGCAATTAGGAATGATTGGTGGCGCAAAAGTGATCAGCAGGAGGAATGCTCAAGCAATTCCATTAACAAAAAAGTTGGGTTCTCAATAAAACATTGTTGTATAGAAAAGAAATACAGAAAGGCGGCAAAATGCAGGAAAGAGGCTAACAAATACGAATGCGTCCTGAAAAAGGAACATTTGTGCAGCGTATGTACGTGAAGATCAGAAGAAAGATCAAATTAGAAAGAATCTAGAAAAAAAAATCAATGTAAAGCGTCTATTAATTGCAGTTTTTTTTACAAAATGCGCTCGACACTCCTTTAAAAAAAGAAAGGAAGATTGAATGAGTGATTTTGTCGGAATTGCTTTTATCACAGAGGTGTACGCTGTGATATGACTCGAGACATGAAGTATCGAAATTAGACTAATTAACTTTATCACCACCAAGCCATACCATTGATACCCAATGTAATACTTGAATCGCGCCCTTCGATGAGATCATGCACTATTTCAGAAATGCATGAGGTTGACGTCCATAATTTTTGCAGTGTAATGAATCCCAATTCCGACCAAGTTCACATAGAAACGCGAAACTGAGCTAGAACGTCGCGCCCTTAGTTGGCGTCCATGAGTGAGGCTTACGCGTGAGTCTCAGCTGAGCAGCAGTTTGTGTGTCTGTCCGCCTGTACTTACGTACGTACGTACGTACGTACATGTACGTACGTACGTACGTCCGTACGTACACTAAAATTAAACGTATGAGGATAAGCTCAGATTCACAGGCATTCAGACTTATCTACTCACTCCTGCTTACTCATGGCACAGGATCATTAACTCATACTCAAGAATACACTGATTTAGGGACTCACACGGTCTTTAATCATGAGCTCAGAGGAACTTAGCCTCCCAAACAATGTCGGACAAGCACGTCTACGTTCCATAACCTTAGCTGACAGAGGTTCGCAAGGACATAAATCAGCCGTACTAAATATCGCCACTCTTCAATAACCACCATTGGCTTCATTAACGATTATATTTTTGTGAGAACGTCACAATCTGCAAGGGTGTGTTAGCTCGCTGTGGGGCTACATAAATCTCCTTCAAAAAATCGCACGCGTGGAACAGTCCCTACGAGCACCGCGATGCATTGGACAGCTCTGCCTCTCCACTCGTTGCCACGAAGGTAGCAGCATGGTTAGTTAGCGTGCCATTGCTTACATCGTAATAAGCAAAAAATAAAGCGTGACAGCCTAATGATATATGCACTGCAATTTTAAACAGTGAGTATGATCTACTAAATAGTAGCCGATTTGCACATAGTAACCTCTTATGCTAAATCTGGGGTACAAAGACTTCACCGCCAGGCCACACCACTTACTGGCTTTTGGGGCTTTCGTTGCCTATTTAACATTAAAATTCCCGCTTAAATCTCCAACAGCGTGCTGGGTTTCATCACTATAAATAATGGTCATTTCACTTCCGCCTCTCAACACATTCTGGCCAGTTGTCAGTCCCTTTAAATATTGGCAACACGAAAATATTAGTCCGAAATTGTTAACTGGCATGGCGAACTGTTTCGGACACCAAAGTGCCGCGTTCAACTGCGAGTTCTACTAACATCTCTCCTTAATTGCAGAGATCTCGAGACAGGTGATTGCACGCAATGTGCCTCAAAATCATGTGAAAAGGCGCCCATATTTTTACGCTAGTGCACAGAGTTGCAACCACCGCCTCATGGCACAAATATTTGTGCGGCAATGAAGGATGCAACGAGGTGTTTAGGCGAGTCCAGAAACTTATCACAGCAAAGTTTCGTGCAATACACGCATTTTAATTAGGGTCGGGGTCATGGCAGTTAATTGCATTCGCTGTACGGCTTGTGTCGCTCAGGACTTTATCGTGTGCTTAATAAAAAAAACTTGGTTTTCTTCGCGGCGACAAACACCGAATGGAGCAAGGATTGCACAAATGAAACCGCTCGAATCTTCGTCTCCGAAGACAACGCCATGGAAAAGCCGGAGTTCCTAAAGTTAATTAACGAGTGAAATCGTCAGTTATATAATCAGTTAAATAATGAGGTAAAATGATTCGCCGAGGACTTAAGCCTCCTTGGCATGCGCACTGAATAGCTCGCTCTTGCTTTTACCTTGGCGGAGGCAGCAAAAAGTATAATAAACCAAAAGACAGACAAAAGACTGCGAAAAGTAGAAAAAAGAAATAATTGTCGCATTCTTTCGGCGCATGTATAATATAAGGGCCAAGGCGAAGAAAAAACATCGCTGCTGCGCAGGCTGCGAAAGTTGTCGAAGAAATCTCGAACAAAGCTATTTTTATGAGCTGCCGTGCAAACCGCTATAAAGGGTTCGCCCTATGCATGAACTGAGGTCGAATTACGCTCCGCGCGGATGGGATATTATGCAGAAGCTTTTTTTCTAGTATGGAGGTCACCTTGGGGAAGTGCGCAAACAGAGAGCTGTGTCACAGTAAACAGGGCGCTGAATCTGCATGGATAGTTTTGCAGAAGCTTTCCAACAACCAAGCAGTTATTGGGACCAGAAGCGCTCGAAAACGTTACACACGGATTCTAAAGGCAATGGGGGAATGTTAGGGGGCGGGGATAGTGTGGAAGGAAGGGGGGGGTGGTGGTTTCAAGATGTGTGGTTTACTTAGGGGCAAAATGAAAATTTCTCGACACTCGTTTTCTGCTGGTTCGAACGGTTCAAAGGCGTTATATGAAACGTACGGGAAGTTATCTCAGTGCCACGGGAGAACCAAATACGACCACGCCTGCAAGTTTAAAGAGAAGGAAGCAATTATATGGCTGATGTGCACTGAACGCTTAAAGTGCGAAGCTGCATTGGGAGCTTTGCATATACATAATAAATATTCATATTATAACCCGTTAGACGCGAACATCCGCAACGCGTTGTTTGGTCGTATTTGTACGTGTGGTCAGACTGTAAACTGTCTAGGTTAATGAGTAACCCCCCTGCCTTTCTTTCTTCCCTTCTCTCTCTCTCTCTATCTCTAGAGCATTTGCAGAAAATTAGATATACAACAGTTATACGGTGTTATACAGCCATTGCACGCAATGTTTCGCCTTATTTGGAGAAAACTGATATGCTGCACCGAGTACAGTTTAATAAAAATAAAGAAAGAGCGGGGAAGGGGGGGGAGCATCTCAGGAGCAATCTGCGACCAAACATTACATAATGTTGTTTTACAGGTTTTCTAGATACTTACAGAATACTTGTTTTCTCGACATTTTAAAGTGTTATAAGAAACACCTTAAAGGTTTTGCAGATTTCCTTGGTTACCTCAAAACGGTGCCTTGGTTATGTTTTGAGCTAATAGCAAAAATTTATTGCTCTAAGGTGTGCAAAGTTTAAAGACGATAGTATAATTATAGTCTTTGCAATAAATTACTTATGCAAGCGTTCGAAATTGTTATGCAACCATTATCCGCAAAGTGTTCCAGTATCTTGAGAGAAAGCATGGAGCCGAGTTTACATTTAACGGAAACGGGGCAACGTAAGGAAGGGCGTGTGTATACAAGGTTTGAAGCTATACATGGTCTTAAGGTTTGAAGGAATCATGTGCTTTGCAGATAATTGCCTTGTACTTATTTTCTTCAAATTTCTGGGTGTTGTTAGAAGTTGTTGTAATACCTCCCTGATGTTGTCAGCGAACTAACTGTGGTACTGTGCTCACATTTTGCACGTTTAAGGGCAATGTATAAGCATAGTTCTAGGTTTGGGGAATAATTACGTGCTTTACAGATAATTACACAGCACTCGCTCGATCAGGCAGTGTAGAAAACGCGTATAAGATTTCCCGTGCGCCCTCTGGGAACGTGAGGTGGCACCTAGCTTATGTTTGGTGAACACATTAGTTGTGAGGGATCTGCAGGCCAGTTTCAGCACGTGTGGGTTCATAACAGGTCCTGCAGTAATTTTTCTTTTTGTGCGAGAGTTCCAGAACATTTGAAATGTATCTTACCAACTGGATACCTAGCACTCTGGGTGAACGCTAACAGAAACCGAATTCGAATTAGGGGAAAATGTGGAGAACATTCTGAAAAAGGGGCATAAAAAGGTCAAAGTGTGTGGGTTTGCTGGTACCCTTGACTGCTGGCATCTGTACTGGATCAAATGTGTTTTTTTTCATCGCTTTTTCCTGAACCACTTTTTTCAGCGGCTAACGCATGTTAAACGTATCTCTGAGCGCAGGACGCGCCTGCATGTATCGGTAGTTTTTCGGATGCTATCGAAGGTTCTATCTGCTGTCTGTTGTCACCGAACTTTGTGCATTCTGGTTGTATTCGCTACGCGAGTTGTGTGTCACTTTTCGGAGGACACGCGGGCACTAGGGATTACTCTGGAACCGTTGTCGAGTCACGTATAAAAGCCGACGCGCTTGACCCGCTGATCAGCTTTTTGACGATCGCCGAATGTGCTCGCCCCTATCATTGTACTTTGAGCGTAATCTGTTTTCTGGCCACATGTGCGCCTAATAAAAGTTAATTTCGTGGTTCACAGTTTTTATACTGTTTGTTTTACGGTCACTACAACTTGACAACATCTGGCCAAGTGGCGGTGGCGCTGCGTCTTGAAGAACCAAGGCTACGTATCTACTTAATCACTGGTTTCATGCCTTGTGAAGCAGAAGTTCATGTTTTCGGGACGAATTGAATTGAATTCTGCGGTATTATGTGCCAAAAAACAGCAATTTGATTATGAGGCACACTTTAATCAGGGACTTCCGATTAATTTTGACCACCAGGGTATCTTTAACGTGCCCTGTGTGCACGGGACACGGGAGTTCTTGCATTTCGCTCCCATCCAAAATGCTGTCGCCTTGGGGGATTTGATTCCGCAACTTCGTCCTTAGCGCCGCAACACCATAGCCTCTAAGCCTTCGCTGCGGGCGATGTTTTCGGGACCGTCAGTGTTTCAAGTGAACTTCAGAAGCGTGGTGTCACTTAGAGGAGGCTTTCACTTCGACTCAGAAGTTTGGACACGGTGGGGGACTCCTCTTGCAGGATGAAGGAAATGTGGTGTCAGGTAATCTAACAGGTCCGACCTGTGTTCCTCTACGCCATCCCTCTAACAATACAAGTGTTCCTCAGGTATGAACTGCACACGTGTGCTGAGACGACGACTCCTGAAACCAGCTTGCAGTAGGCCGTTTAGATTATTTTTATCCTGAGCATCTGAATAGAACGTCTCCTCAACTGTAAACAGCCTAATACGGGCGATGCACCAAAAGTAATTTCAGATGTCTGAGTATGGAGAAACTCAATTAAGCTTCCGATTTCCGCATACACTAAGCTGCCGACGGCTCCCTCTTCGCTATGGCGCAGAAGCCTGGAGCCTTTATCGTCGAGATCTGCGATGTCACTTACATTACCGTCGCCAACAAGCATATGGTCTCGTTTTAGATTTTCCGAGTATCATGACGCTGCTGAGCTCTAAATCATTAGTGAATATCCTTATGTCCCAGAAATAATTTTTTAAAGCTTGCTTAAGTGGAACTAACCACCTTCTTCAGGCGAGGCAATGCCAACGACATTAGCTTTAGAGTCTGAGATAACGAACAGGTGTGGGCAGCGTGGTCTTAATTGCGAATATTGATGTCATTCTCGTCAAATGAGGCTGACGCACGTAATATATTTATAAATGTTGAGCGATGTTATCATATACCAATGAATGCTTGCAGTAATTGTCTTCTTTTCAGGTTTATTACCATCCTGACACTTGAATCCTCATTTAATTCGGAGATTAATTCTTTGTAACCCTTCTCTTTTCCTCAAGATAATATATCTTTTATATAAAATAGCTTCCTAACACCCTGTAGCTGTGATAACAGATACAAAATTTAATAGACGGAACAATAGCATATCACGTACTGCTACTGCAAACAAATTTAATGATGTTACACTTCACTGAAAAAGTTCGTGTTTCACATTACGGTATATGAGATTTTTCGGTACTTGCTGGATGCCAAGAGAGAGAGAGAACTTTCAGTGACTATAGCCGGCCTCTGGCCGAGACGTCGGGAAAAAGTAAACGTTTCGTACATTCGTTCCGTCCGTTTGTGTGCTTCTGAAAGGACTGGATCATTCAGAGAAACATTCATCCGGTGTATATATATACATATATATGTATGTATGTATGTATGTATGTATGTATGTATGTATGTATGTATGTATATATATATATATATATATATATATATATATATATATATATATATATATATATATATAAAGAGAGAGAGAGAGAGAGAGTGAAAGTGGAAAGTGGTTTTTTGCAGTATGTGCCAACTGGGATCGCTCTGCTGCCCCTACCCTATCGGCACCCTGCACGCAACGCGCGCTACCTTGTCCCTGACTCATGCTCCGAGCGAGTTCAAGTGACACGTACTGTAAGACCGCTTCGCTTGCAGTTCACCCGATTGCCATTGGAATATAAAACGGGCTGAAAAATGTGTCAGCGAAAGTTATCTTTGTCGTCGACAGATCTGGTTTTCAGTCGCACATTCTGGACCATTATAGTATATAGTGCGTGTAGCTGCTATTCGTGTACTTTTTTCGTGACGGTTCTAGCGACTTTGTGTTCAAAACGACGCTAATTATCCGTGATAGTTGACTGTCTACTTATTATAAGCGTGCTCCTAATTATACCGAAACAAATATTCCTGCTGAATATATGAACGTCTTCTGTTGTCTATCTGTTATTTAATACTCACCATTCGTGTTCGATTCGTGCTCGAAAAAGTCGATATTCAATCGCCTGCCTCTAAATTTTACGTAATGAATTATGACAGCTTAAATTTTTCGTTACCGTCACATTGGAAAGTTACAAATACATAACGATTCAAAGGAAAACAAGCAACGTAGTTGTTATACCATGAAAATGCACTGATTCTACATATCATCCCAAAATTTCTCGCGATTCTCAACGTTCCTGGTAGCAGAACTAGATTCTGTGGAACGGGCTTGGCCGCATGTTGCTAACGCGGCGATGACAATCAGCCGAATTTCGTACAGTTCAAATACCACATTTTCGCCTTTGATCCACCTGAAAGCCATCGCGAAGTTCTGGCTGGTAGAAATGTCGTGACAAACGGAAGCGATTTGTTAAAGGGACCCTGAACCACATTTATCGAAGTGAAGAAAGGCATTTGAAGTGAAAATAGGCTATTTTAGAAATACTTTGTTGCCAAAAGTAATTTAATGCTTCAGCAAAAGCGGAGTTATTGGCAATCAAACGCGGCCTCAGCTGTGCTCCCGTTCCTTCTTCGATGCCTTGCACTGCGAAGACTACGGTGCAGTGGGGCACGCCCACAACGCGCCGCCATATCCGCCGACGTGGCGCGCAGTTCAGTTTTTCATTTTGAATGTTAACGTAGAGGCTGCGACTTCCGCCTCTGGTGTCTACGACACGCTAAACATAAGCCTAATGCGGTTGTCCTCAGCGATCCGCAGTGCGCTTAGCCAGTGGATTTGTGGCGGCACCCCGCGGCGGCTGCGGTATCTACGCCATGCAGCCGACCACAGCTTGGTGAGAACTATCGGCCAATAGTAGCCGTCTAAGAGAATGACGAAATAGTCCGTCCGATGACGAAATAGTGCGTGTAGAAGAGAGTGAGGACAGGGCCTTCTGTTGAGAAGAGAGCGTTTGAGAGAAAGGTGACTTCGCGATCCGCTTGCGTGCTCCACGGACCGTGTACGACAGCAAAACGTGGCTGAGATGTTCGCAGCAGCACATGCTAGCCGCGGAATATGTTATCTTACCAAGCCCGAGGAGTGGTTCAGGACCCCTTTAAGACGCGCGTGAACAAGCTCAACTGCTCCGAGACTTACGCCTTTTTTGCACAGTCGATATGTCTTATTCACCTGGTATGTTCTAAATGTGAACACAAAAGTTATTCCATTTGGTTTCTCTAATTAGCGATCTCACACGCTTGCGCTCCTCTACCAATCGAATGGAATTAGTGACGCAACCGAACCCGCAGCTTTTAAACGCATTCAAACAGGTTGTGTAAATAATAAAGAAGCTTCAGTTTTGTGAGCACTATGAGGGCTGTGATGACAACTGTGCTTTGCAGCAGAGTGCTCACGGAGGCTATACGTTCTACAGCGAGCTTCGGCCACTCACATGTAGCTTTTGAATATTAAACTGCGTTCTAGAAAGGACGTTTCTCAAGCAACCTTTGTAGCTTTGAAGTCGTTGAAATATCGCCGTTTGTTCATTCAAGTCACTAAATCAAGTCACTCATTGCCAAATAGAAAAGTTTGCCGTAAACAGAAAAAAAAAATCACTAACGCCATATAAAAAATTGCTAAAATGGCAACACTGATTAAATACTGTTAAATTATGAAAAAAAAAGCAAATCTGATTTAGCGTTTTCAAAGATGGTTATGCGAGACAGCCCCTACGAACACGGGTTGATGCAAAGAATGGTGGATTAAACTTGTTTTTGACTGCCCATTGACAGCTTTCTCAGCAATGCAGCTTACAAGGCTCGCCCCACAGGCGTCTCACACCGCCAAGTACGGTAACATTTAACTGTGCGGCCGGCCTAGTGTCATCTGCTACAGCACGTGGCGGTGGCGCCAATCCTAGAAAGACAATCCTAGATGCCCAAGCAGGGGGATAAGTAATAAAAAATTGTACCTAATAATAAAGTAATAAAGAAATCGTACCTATGATTGTGCAGTGTTGAGCGAGAACTTGCCATCACCCAGGGCTGGGCAAAGATACTTTGTAAGTGTATCATGATACGATACAAGATACTCGCGGAGGAAGTATCTGAGATACAACTACAAGATATTACCGCAATTATTGTATCCGATTCCATACTTACTATTTGTACCTTAAGATACTTCGACTCAATCTCAAATTTCTTATTCTAGATCTATATAATGTAGTAGCAAACGCGTATGCAAAAAAAGAATGCTTCGAAATATCTTAACTGCGAGCAACCTTGTTTCGTTTGAGTGAAATGACTGTTAGTATCTCCAAATTTTTGTCTTTCTTCGCCATAGTATAATATCTTCATTCCGAAAGAATTGATTGGCTTTGCTTTAGCTGCTTAACATGACAGCTCTTTGTACGCTACGCTGTCAGCGATTTTTGCTTGTCGCTTTTATAATTGATGGGAATCGCTGCTCTGCTTGTCAACAAGCTAGCTGGTCGCCATCAGATGACAAAAGCGTCAATAAGAAACCTCTGAACGATGGCACAAATACCGTTGTAGTGTTTTACTTTGTCCGTAAACGCATTACCGTTTACGCAATATTAGATCATCGGACAGGTGGAGCAGCAACGACGATGGTAGCGACATTTTTATGACGCATCGTGTATATAGAGAGCACATAAACCTTCAATGACCTTTCTTATTTACTAATCCGCTGGCCTAAAGCGTTCGTTAGCGACATATTTATTAACGCGCAATCATTTTACGATTTTTCTTCTACGACAGAACTTGTGGACTCAAACGTTCCGTTTCACGCTATCACGGTGAATGCGCAGAAACACGATACAGGCGACACCACTAATAGCTATGACATTTAAGCATGAATTATTATCAACTTGCCTGTTAAGCTCAGACAATAGAAAATTCAGTGCCTGTGGAAATTCAGGTGGCCTAGTGGCAGCCCCATCAGCTTGAGAAGCAGCTAGAGTTTATAGTTTCACATGTTGATGTTGTTATCGCGAGTATCTTGTATCTTAAGATGCACAATACATTCTTTCATGTACCGAAAATACAAATACTGATACACGTCTTGACAGACGTATCATGAAACAGATACAAGTTACCCAAAGAGAATCTAAGATAGTATCTAAGACACATGTATCTTCGACACTGCCAAGCACTGTCATCAGCTGTTGTTTTGTTTGATTTCTCAGTGTGCGTCCAACAGTAGGCGCTATTAGCGTGTGTGCGTGCAGGGGGGGGGGCATGCTTCCGCCACCCACCCGCACACACTGGTAGATACACCTATGACAAGCATGGTTGGTGTCACGCGCGCACAACGCAAATATAAACGCGTCTCACTCACATGACCACGAGCCCTCGCTGTCACAACGCTCGCAGCGAGAAGCGAACGCTTGTACTTCCTCTAGTTTCACCACGAGAACAGCTTTCACGGCCAAATAGATGAAAGTGGTCTCTGATGTACGGGGAACCCCAATTTCTGTGTTGAGGTTCCTGGTATGAAATACCAAGTAGTCCGAATCAAAGCCTAGATTAAGCCTTAGTTGAAGGTTGAAAGTTGACTTGTAGAGGTGGGGAAATTTACAAGCTGAAACCGAGTGGACCCTGGGTGTGTTATACATACCGGAGGCGACTGCCTTGAAAAATCAGTGTTGTTGAGACTCCTAGTGCAGCTGGTGGAGAAGCCGGACCCCTATTATCAGGGCTTCAAGCAGCTTTCTGTAGACTTGAGTGATGTTGGTCGGGACTCCAGGCGCCGTATTCCCAGCTTTCGAAACTAAGGGGGCAAATGGCCTACTTTTGCCCCCTCAGTTTAGAGTGCGGGGGTCAAGTGTCACCCCCCCTCCCAGGTAGACACCCCCTATGAGCGAAATGCAGAACCGCCCGTACACCGTGCATTGGGTGGACGTTAAAGATGATCGTCTGGTCAAAATAAATCAGGAGTACCCACTACTGCGTGCATCACAATCAAATGGTGGTTTGGCACGTGGAACCCCAGAATTTAAGTAGAAAATTCATATTTATTAAAAATCTGCACATCGTCATTAGCCATCGTTCCTGCCATGTTCGGTCTAGGGCAGCCAAACTGCACCTTCTTGCTTGGCAGAGGTGCGTATTCAATGGTGATAGACCTTAGGCGTTGTCCCGTTCAGGCATCATCACGCTAATGCATTTACGTTTTTACCTGTGGGATGTTTCCGCACAGCCAGTCATTAGGAATCAGTTCTTACCCACTTTTACCCGGCCTCTGCATTCGGAGAAAAAGCGGCAATAAAATAATGAACTTTTAAATGCCCCGCAATGTACGTCCATCATTGATATGGAACAGGACAATAAGTTTTTTTCAAACGCCCTTAAGGGGCTAAACTCATATGCCCTCCATAAAAGTGTTTAATGATACTAAAAGTTCAACAGGAAAATTCATTGTTCCGTATCAAGTTCCTACATTTGAACCAATGGACCACGAATTATAGTCGTCTAAAAAAATGACTGTTCCCTTTCATATCCATGACGACCGTACTTTCGCAGCCAGGTTTTCACATTCGTGTGTGCCCTGGATTTTATATAGCTGCCGCTTCGCAACCTAATAATTGTTAGCAAATTGCACACGGTGTCATCCTATGTAATTTTAAAGGACATTCTTCAAGGAGACTCGACGACGTGGTGGCGTTCAATTTTCATGACGTATACATTGATAAAAAGAAAGACAAATATAAGCATCGCAGTTTTGTGCCGCAGGCCTGCCACAGTACATGCCTTTGCTCAACTGCGCACAATCGGTATCTCGATCTCTTTTTTTTTGTTTTTTTCTGCACAGAATACAGTGAGCAGGTTTCTTCGGTGGAAGCAGCGAAAAAAAAAGCGTTGGTGAATTTCGGGAAACACATTGTTGCAGCCCCAGCTCCTCATGCCTACAGCTTGCTTCTAGGCGGCAGTCTGTCGCAAGGTCGGGTTCCTAACAGAATAGAACAGCACCGTTTTTGACACAGATGCATGGCTGTGTTTTGTACCAGTGCTATGCAGTAGGTAAAGGTTGTTAGGGCCATCGAATGAAGGACAGAACGCACATTTTGCTTTCACGTTTGGCGACCGAGCTCAGCGGCCAGCTGTAGCCTTGCGACGCTGTTCCCGGAGGAGATAGAACCAAACAATAGCTCTCACCTGAACTTTGCTGCCAAATATTTTTCACTGATCGGCGCACCTTCAGCTGACCTACACGTGGCACAAGGCATGAAATTACCCTGCTCTGAATTTATGAAAAGTTTAGACCAAGCAGATCCTCGCATTCACGAAATCCTAGCACACATGACATGTTTAGTTTAAATAATAAAGCCGACGAGAAAATATTTATTTGGGGTGGTTCTGAGTGGTTGCTTTCTTGCAACCTTTACTGTGATTTTCGCTGTCGCCAGGTCAACTTCGTCGTCTAGAGGTCATCACAAATGTTTCCTTTCACATTATTCTTCCCTTGACATTGTTTTTCTATTGCCACCGACTAGAATATCCGTGATTTTCATCCAAGATGTAGACGTTTTGTCTACATTATATGACGAAGACGTACGCACGTCGCCTCCTGAACTTGGCGAGTGCGAGATGGGCAGTACTTTTGACATATATTGTTTCGCGAGTGACTGCTGGATGCTGAATTGTGCTACTGGTCAAAAAGTAATGCTGTTTATTTCGTCTTCCTTCTTACAATGAATATACAAATTTTGCAACATGAACACTGGAGAGGCTTTGAATTTTGAACATAGCGAGAAATGAGGCGTCTATGCAACGAAACAAAGCACTAGTAGCTCAAGAAAGCGGCACCGGCCCCTGGCGTTCATCACAGGATGAACCATGGTTGGATTTTTCGCGGTAAGAAAAGGATATTACAACAGACATAGCGCGGATGATGAGTTTTGTATGTAGAAGTTATGAAGTAGATAAGATAATATTTCTACGCTGAGAAGCGATGTGACACTTCCTAATCAATGCGCAGGCAAACCTGGCAAGCCTCTTATTGGCAGAAAAATTTAGTCGCTGCTTCAGCTGGACTGGCGTTTGTCAAGGTGCAACACAAAGTGATGTTCGTAGCAAAATTTTGGACAATGCTATAGTGCCTGCAGCTATAGTGTCCATGTGGTTGGAGCTCATTAACGGCATGTTGGCGAGCGCCCTCTTGAAAAACCAGATGGGACATCTTTTTCATTGTGACGCTTGTCAAACGTAGTAGCGTCTGTAGTCCCACTAACAGAAACTCGTGGAACGCGGAACTAGTAGCATAACCTTTTAAGGCGTAACAATTCTAGGACTACTTCCCTCAGAAATCTGCCCGTCTGTCCGTCTGTCTGTAACGCGTGACAGGATGCGCTCCATAGGTATAGATGGGGTCTTATGGGTGTATATATGAGAATGCCTTCTGAATAGGTATGACTTCGGAGATTTATGATTATGACTATATATAGTGAGTGCTGAAGAGGTATTAAGAGCAATTAAGGCTAATGAAAGCAGTAAGATTTATTGCGGGTAAATTATTTAAGCTGAAATAAGACTCCTTAAGGCCAATTAAGGGCAAGGAAGCTTAAGAGATTAATTACGATGAACATATTTCAGCATAATGACGTATAATTGAAAGTAATTAAAATTGTGGCTAACTGAAGTTAGTATAGGTAATATAATTAGCCAGATCAAGATTAGGTGTAGTTGACATTAATTATGCCCAATTTCGACAGCGTAACATTAAATTAGTCAAGGCTGACCAGGGATAATGGAAGATAATGAAGGTGACTTAAACGTAATTAAGATTACTTACGATTACCTTACTTAAGCCCAATCAAGGTTAACAAGGGTATAATCCAGGTTAATTCAAATTGTATTACATAACCCTAATCCCTATTAATTACTCTTACATTAATTTTGTCGAATAATATTAATTCCGACTATTTAGGTCAACCATTCGATAAATCCAACAGGTCACTGCAATACCTGCAGCACATTGCGTCATCCTTGAGACAGCCGCGGTGTGCGTAACTGGGTCACTCAATCAATCATTCGTTGCGCGAGTGCAAGATGAGCGATTGGAAATAATGTTTATCGTCTATGTGGAAGGTTCCCCTAGGGCATGTCTGCAGTAAATATTTTGGTGAAGTCACTTTTTTTCGCCTTTCCACTTTTTTGAGACCGGGCTGAAAGGTACCGATTATGTCTTTGGTGTCGTGCGAACATGATTGCATGAATTGTTCTTCAGCAATGAAACAAAGCATGAAAACGTTTGTAGCGGATTGGGACAAGTTCGTACACTACGTCACGAGTTCAAATGTATTACCAGGAAAAAGAAACCATTAGGATATTGAAAATCACCAGATGTTTTCATATAAATCATTCAGGCAAAAACGGCATGGAATAACTTCTCGAAAAATTCTAGCGCGCTCTCGTCGTTGCCACGAACTCCCTGCTTCGCACACGACAGCGAACAGCAGTGGAAGGACGCCACACAAAACAAAGGTGAAAGCGTGGTGAAAGCAGCCGCTATGCTGTCGAGCAAGCTTTTTCGTGTGGCCATGCCTTCGGCAACATGGTGGATGGCGCTGTGCTGCAGGTTGATAGATGACGCGTGACATTTTGAATGTGTCCTCATATAGATTTTAGCTAGGCACAAGCCTATACATAGAGCTTCTTGTATAAGATGCGAAAAGCTGACACTGCTGCATGCTACTGTGGAAAGGCTGAAGGAGACAATGAGAACGTCATTTTACACTACAAAAGGGACATAATTTTTTAAGGGCTGGTACTAATCGCGCTTGAACTTTCTCCTTATTCCTTTATTTTGGCTCGTCCATGTTCATGTCAGGCGCAATTAGCATCAGCTCGAACCCTAACGAGGGCGCGCACGAGGCCGTGCGAGGCCTCCCTTACCGCGCCGCCCCAGCAGTCCCCCTGCCCCGCGGGGAACCCTTGCTCACGTTCAATGAGGTTACCACACACTACTACTATCTGTCAAGGCGGGTATTCCCCCTCCCGCACCCCGCCTTATGCAGTGCGCGGGCGGTGACCCTTCGACTTTTACAAGCCCGTGCGTATCCTAAACTTGCGGTTCTTCATGCCATGTACCCTGAAAGGAATCCCAGTGCGGACTGCCCTGCCTGTGGACTAAGGGCAACATTGAATCATGTGTTGTGGGAGTGTGAAGCCATCGGCTCCTCCTTCAGCGATGATAGGTGGGCTGCGCTCTTGGGCAGCCCTGAACTCAACGACCAAACCCTGGCCGTCCAGAGTGCCCGCGATCGGGCCGTCAAGCTCGGCTTGGCGGTCCCTACGGGGGACTAGCCGGGTGGCGCGGGGTCTTCCCTGCGTCTTCTCTGAACCGAAATAAAGTTATTTCACTCACTAAGCCCTTAAGAAAGAACGAACAAGGCCTGCAAGGAGTTCTCGAATACAACACTCTCTGTAAGAGGCTTTAATGTTGTGGGTCTGTGGTCGTTAGAAACATTCCAACACGTCGCTGCAGACGCAATAATATAATTCTGGAACGAGCAGACATATTGAAAAATTACTGAATCAAATGACAATTCCGTTCTTCTGCTTTTCTTATTTTTGCTGCTCGTGTTGCTGCTGTTCTTTTAAAATTGCAGATATTCGTGTGTATGCGTTTCTTTGTGTTTCTGTTTCTCTTGTGTCCGAGTAAGCGAGTGTTGTGATTGGAATGGGATTCTAAAGAGAGACGACATTTGCAACTGCCCGAGGTCATCTACATTTTTTAAAGATTAATGCTGTGTGAAGATTTTTGTCGTAGTAACCCTTACGTTTTCTTGTATGGACTTTGTGCATGCGAATGCTCCTTTACTATTTTTTTCCAATTGTTCTTGTTATGAACACTGTGATCACAACTACGATGTGAGAGAATAGGAGTAGGCGGTGCCACAAAAGGGCGCAATCTCTCCCTAAATACGCTTAATAAAACATTTCAAGAACGACGGAAACAGTGAGAAATGCAGCATACACTGCAAAGGTCAGTCTTCGTGCTGCCAAAAAGAAGAAAAAAAAAGAGTAGGACATGTTGTTCAATGATGAATGTAGTTCGAGTTGGTTCTGCCGCTCAGTGACAAGCAAGGGTTTTAAAACTGTCCCTCTTAAAGTGTTCGATGGAGCAATTTCGTTCTTCCACACACTTCGTGACCAATCGTCTATTCCCTAGAACTTGAAATGTTTCAACACAAAGGACAAGGTAATGTAAATACATATTATACAGATTGAATACCACAGTCAGACATAATATGAACGCACTGGGTTATGGACCCAAAGCAGTCCATGGTATAATATTCTCCCGTACAGGGCAGGACATCTGCCGCTATATGTAAATTTATTCGGAATGTCTAATGCTGCACAGCTGCCTCATGTTACGTGTCGCTTCTTTTAGTGCACGGTGAAATTTAATAGAGATGGTGAGCAGGTTGACGAAACAGTGTATGCAAATAGAGACAAACCACTAGCACAGCAGACGAGCGTCTGGAAGCCTCTTTGTCTTCGCCGTGTAGTGTTTTCGCTGCAGCACATAGTGACAGCGTCGAAAACTATAGCTTCGAGCAATTGAAAGGGGATTGCAAAGCTGCACGTTCTTCTATGGCACTGACAGGTTCTTATTATAATGATAATGAAAAAAAAAGTCCCCTTTCGCCCGAAAGGCGAAGCATTGATTGCGATAGCAAATTAGTAGATAGCTATATGAAGCAAGGATAGTAGTTTTCTCGACCGTATAAACTTGTAAACCTTCGCTTACTAACTAAATTAACAAGCATGGTGTCACGTGCGCACAGGTAAACGTGAAAACAGCTAGTTCGATGACCCCGGAAACTCGTTCGAAACGTGGAGTGAGGAATCGCGGCAGCAGCAGCGAGCGAATTGACCTTCGTGCGTTTCTCGCTTCAACGCGATCGAAACGTCGAAAGGACAGTGCATATGAAGCTACCGGTACTACCCGGACTCCGCAAGCATTGCAGATGCCTTTCAAGATGAGGCCCGCGCGGGTGAGCACTTTGTCCGCGTCGCAGATCGCTTTTGAGATACGGCGCCCTCAAGGCCGCGCCGTAAGCAGCAGCCGGCGGAGAGGAACGCCACCCTATATCGCCTCAGCCCTGTGGCTCGCGCGAAACAGAAGAGGGCGCGTTTCCGCCCCGCCTTCCTCGCTCGTGCACGCGAGTTTGAGCCACGTTCGCCGGCTCACCCTCGCAAGCTTTCAATCGCACATACAACATACGGCTCGCGGCGACGATTTTATCCCCCTTGGCCTTTAGACGGAACCTCACGGCGACGGCGATGGCCGAAATGCGCCTGGAGTGTCCATATAATTGCGATCGCAATAAGGAACTCGCAGTTTGACCAGAAAGGTGAAGCATCGATTGCGATAGCAAATTAGACAGCTATTCTAAGTATGGACAGTAGCGTTACCGGACGTATAAACTTGTAAACATTCTCTTACTAACTGCGTTAACAAGCTTGGTGTCAGCGCGCACAGACCGACATGAGTACATCACCCTCGATGACCGCGGACACTCACTCTCAAGACGCTGGTGTGAGCAAGTGTGGCCGCCGCAGCGAGCGAGGTGACCTTCGAGCTGTGTATCGCTTTAACGCAAACAGCGGCGAGAACAGAGCACGCGCAAAGGTATGAGCCGTGTGCACATCCCTTTCAATATACGGCGTGTGCGACCGCGCACCGCCGCGCAAAGTACGCAGTTGCTGGCGTAGCTGAGGCCGCTCCCGCCTCCCTCTTCCGCTGGCTCGTCGCTTTCTTCCGCTTAGCGAGCGTTTTGAGTCGAGATCGTCAGCTCTGCGCCCGGTTACGAAATGCGCAGTTGCTGTCGGAGCCCAACGCCCTTCACTCCCTCCCTCATTCCCACCCCCCATGGCCTTTCCCGCGACGGAAGGCGACGCGTTTGCTCTCCGCTTTCCTACCTCGCGTGCGCCAGAGTGCGCCGCGATTCATCGGCTCCCCTCGCGTACTTTCACTTGCACATGCAGCATACAGCGCGCAGCGACGTTGTTATCACCCTTGGCCTATATAGGGAACATCACGACGACGGCGAGAATGCGGCTGGAATGGCCATATAATTACTATAGCAATAAAAAACAATGAACGCCCCCTACATCCAAAATTATAGGAGAGTTCCCTCCTTTATGCTAGAGACGGCAGCAGGGGCTTTAGCGCAGCGCGTCAGCTGTGGTTGCTGCTATATTGTTTAAAATTCTGAAACACTCCCTCTTTAACTTTTTTCTATACCGACGGAGAAAGGGGCTAGTCCAGCTTTTACACCGGAAAAGAGCAATAGGGATCAAGGGCTACATCCCTATTTTACAAGAGAGAGACAAAAGGGAAGGAATGACAGGGAGGTTAGCCAGTGTAAATACCGGCTGGCTACCTGTGTTGGGGAAAGAGGTAAAGGGAATAAAAGGAGAAGGAAGAGAGAAGAAAAAACAAGAGAGATGCACACAGTGACGCGATGTTACGCGCAACAATGGTCAAAGGCGTTCGCACAATTCACATGTCCTTAAGAACTTGAGAAAAGCCCTTAAGGCCTTGAGGGCCGAAACACGTCTGGACCAGTGTCCCTATATTACAAATTTGATGCTGCAACAATGTTAATTATTTGTGCTCATGAGATGGTTATTCAAAAAAAACCGTATTCAATTTATTAGCGCCTTCGTCAGACATTTAGGGGAATGTAAACATTTTCATAACTGTAGCGTCATATTGTGAATTTTCGCAGTGTTACATTTGATCACCACCACCTCCACCACCCAATAATAATAATAATAATAATAATAATAATAATAATAATAATAATAATAATAATAATAATAATAATAATAATAATAATAATAATAATAATAATAATAATCACCATCACCATCATACGCCGCAGCAGCAGCAGCAGCTTATTTTTTATGTTCACTGCAGGACGCAAGGCCTCTCCTAACGATCTCTAAGTACTCCTGTCTCGCGCTAGCTCATTCAAGCTTGCGCCTACGAATTTCCTAATTACATCGCCTCACCTAATTTCCTGACGTCCTCGACTGCCACTTCCTTTCCCTTTGCACCGGTTCTATATTTCTAATGGTGCTGACTAATAAAAATCGGGCGCCTCGGTTAACCCCGTTTGTTCTGGTTAATGGATCACTTATTTGCTCTAGGCATTACATGAACTGCCCCCTCCATATTTGTTTCTAATTGTGAACTAGAATATCAGCTATCCCCATTTGTTCTCTGATTCACACGGCTTTCTTCCTGTCTATTAACGTTATGCTTAGCATTTTTATGAATACGCCAATGCTTTTATGAGTATAGCTGTCATTTGCTTGGTGCTGAGGGCTTGTGAGCCAGGCAAATGTGCTTGCATCGGAACGGGGCTACTTTGCTGCCATTGATGCCCTTAATTATGCGTGACTTGAGCTAAAGGCGCAGAGAACATCCGCTGTGTTAGGCACAGTTTACTGCGCTAAGCGGTGGTCAGCTTGGGTCTGGGGTATTCCTTTAAGATTACGGCCGAACCAGCCACGCTAGCTTACTGGCTACGGTGCAGTGCTGTTAAGCACCAACTAGCCGGCTGGTTTCCCGGTCGCAGCTGCCGCATTATGATGTCGGTGAGATGCAAAAACGCTCCTGTTTAGGTACACATTATTTAGGTTCGCGTTAAGAAATCCCAAGCGGTAAAGAAGATCCGGAGCCCTTAACCACGGCCGTCTCTCACAATGTCTTAGGTTAAGGGCCCATCACTTCACCCTCTATGAGAGGATGCCCTAGGTACAAAGAATGTCCTGGATAAAGCTTCCCGTCAATAAATGTTTTGTTTCTATCTTATAGCCAGAGCGTTTCGCTGGGACGCAAAACTACACGAAGCAATCAAATAAACATCATGACAGCTTGCAACATCACGCTCGATACCGTCCTGCTTAGGCATTCTGCTGCCGGAATGACTGCGCGGGACGGAACTTGACATTCCGCCAGTTTTACAACATCAAGTTATCGTTTGACTTGGATGATTCCTGTGGCAATCCCTGAGGGAATTTCTCTAGGGGTTTATGCTGCATTTTTGCCGGCTGGGCTTAAGATCCTTTTCAGACGCCAAGATTCTTGGACCATGGCCGTGCGCGTCGTTGCCGCAGAAAGCAACGCAGGCGTTTTGACCGTATGTTTCAAGTCACCAGGTCTCTGCGACCGTTTGCTTACTTGGTGTGCTCTTTCAAGTGTAGGCGCGACTAGTACTTTGTCTATTTCCGCTTATTTCTCGCTTTCCATCTCTCCCAGCTCAGGGTAGCAAACCGTACATGCGTCTGGTTACCTTCCAGTATGTCCTTGCGGTTTCTGTCTCTTTATAAATCAGTGGCCGTCACAGTCCCTGAGGTATGTTCTGTTGTTAAGTTATAAATCCTTGGAGGTGTTGTTCTTGACTCGAGGATCTGGCGGAACGGATTACAGGGAATTTCGCAGTCTTGACTCTCGCCAAAGGTTAAATGTTCGACTCCCACCAATGGCGGTGGGTTCGAGTGCCGTAACAAACTCTGTCTTGATTAAACATGCCTAATTAACTGCGCCCTAAAAAACTTCGCATTCATTGACCCTGACTTATCTTTGCCTTAACTAATGCCATCGACTGGCTCGCTTGACTTTCCGGAGCAGCGTTGGTCACGCCAACGCCGACAACGCCGGACTCTACGTCTTATGAGCCATATAATGCTTTCGCATTAATTACTTGCGAAGGTAACGATATTTTGCCCAATTAAAAACATCTACGTGAGGATTGTATTGCATTTTTATTGAAAAGTATCGGATTAACCCTGGAATTCGATTTGCCTGATTAACATATCCTAAGGCAAAAATGCAGACGTAAACGTGGCAGAAAACGTAAGTTGGATGAACAATTTGTTGTGATAGTCTGCAGCCTTTTTTTGCTGATTGGTAGCATAAGCTGAAAAAAGAAATCATGTGGGAATAAGTGAAGAATAGTGGCAGAGAAAGAAAATGCGCGATGTGTGGTTGTGTTGACCTGAGGCTGGGGAGGCACTATGAGGGTCCCCATAAGACACCGTCCCGACTTACCACAAGATCATGTTCAAACATACTGGGCGTCCAAGCTAACATCAAAATTTTTGCTCTACAATTTTCTCATTGACACATTTCATCTAATTAAACTATTTGAAAAGTTGATTAACTAATTAAGCCTAATTACCTAATTGCGTTAAATGATATAAGTAATATGAGTATCGCCAAGCGACGGCGAACATTACCTTGATTCTGTCCAGCTACGTGGAATTTGCATATTTTTAAATTCTAGCTAAAGTTAGCTTGGACACTCCTTACACACACACACACACACACACACACACACACACACACACACACATATATATATATATATATATATATATATATATATATATATATATATATATATATATATATATATATATATATATATATATATATATATATATATTCAAATACGAACTGGCCCGCTGATCTCCTACGTTCTTCTGATATATGGGTGTGTCTGCTTGTGTGCGTGCGTGCGCCTTGTGGGGACTTGAGGTATATAAATGCAAAGGTCAATGAATATATAGCATTTAATATTTTCTTGGGTATCCCTTAGCTCGACAATATAGCTTTGAGAATAAGCCATGGACCCCCCTGAGGACCCCCCTACTTAGCGATATGCTGGTCCCTGATGTCTTATGATGACTTTGAAGCGCGAACACTGCAAAAGTAAAAATGACTAAAAACTGGAAGAAAATGAGGGAATTCGCTCAACTGTACCTGTTGTACAGACGGCTTTTCCAAGAATAATGCATTCTAGGGTGCACAGAGAAGCATAGCTGGGCATTTCTGTAGGAAATAATTCTCGAATTTACCACCGAACTGACAATGAATGCACTAGCTCTGGTATCAAGACACAGCGGTGTTTTCTGTAAGCACCTTCATCAAGCTCCCCTTTCAGGGGCAGTTTTGTGTTAACGAGATTTCACTCTAGCCCGATCTACTAATGACTCAAGTTTTCGTTACATCTGCAGGCGCCGACGAAGAATTGCAACGACGTCTTGGTGAGATTGGAACGCTGCTACTTGTACTAGAATAAACATGCGAAAACATGGCGCATGTTTTCTGGGTTTCAGGATTTATCACGTATAATTAGTGTTTTCTGGCGTGGGTGACCGATTCTTAAAGGTTAAAACATACGCGGCTCCAAACTTCAGCACCTTCGTACAAGTATGCTTGAATAAGTCAGGAAAATACGAATGGATGGATTGATGGAGTGACTTTATTGAAAGGTCCTGCGAGCTACGGGGCGCAAGCCCCCATAGAGTGGGCTACTCCCATGTTGGGACCGTGAGTTTTGACTCCTTGGACGCATCGTGGGCTCGCTGGACGGCCCAGAGCTGCTCCGCCAGGTCCGTGCTGCGTAATGCTTCTTGTAGCCTGGCGGAGTCTTGATCGTTGTTTGCGTGGGTCCGACCACATGGCCAGAGCAAGTGATGTACGTATAGTGTACTAAGGCAATTGTCGCGATATGATGTTGTGCATAGCTCAGGCATGTAGTGATGTAGTCTGTTCTGCGTGGGGTACGTGTTGATTTGAAGCATTCTGAACGTGAGGGCTTGAAGTCTAATCACCCCATTCTGACTCGCTTTTAGAAGTTAGTGAATTATCACGGGTTTGCTTATCTTATCGCTGAGTGCGACAGTGAAAGAATAGAGAATTAATTTGAGCCTTGATTTTGTTTTTATTTGTGGCCTATCAAAGCGCGAAGAAAAAGTTGCAATTTCTTCAGAGTGGAGTGAAGTAGGCAACAGGAATAGCACTCTTACGAATGTACGGCACGAGCTGGAGCACGTGCGCGGCCACCGGCGTAGCCACCAGGGTAAGCAGGAAAAGGGTAGTAGCCGCCATGTGAACCGTATCCACTGTGGTAGCCATAGCCCTGTTTGGCGCCATAATATCCGCCGCCATATGGAGAGCCAAAACCTGCGTCGTATCCGCCGTATCCGCCGTATCCATCGTATGCGCCATATGGGCCGTATCCTCCATACGGATAACCTCCGAAAACAGGGCCCCACTGAGGGCCCCACTCAGGGCCACCTGCGCCAAGGAAAAAGTGAGAACATGACAAAAATTCGGGTATAAAATACCTCTTACAAGTGCCAGAACAAGCTGTTACGTTTCAGCAGAGCACACATTAGCAACGCCGTTAGTGTGTTTAGAATCTACTGTTTTAAATATCTTTGACTAGTGACACCGCTTCATTTGTTAAGGGTATCAACAAACACACACAAACACAAAGCAGTGGCCGCCCTCCATGGCCTCACATTACCATGCGCTACCCATCATAAGTTGACTTCGGCTATGATATCACCATTAGGCGACAGGTGGCAGCATCTGATGCGGCGTGAGCAACGGGACCTCAGGTGTTGGTGCAGATTGATCAAACTTGGAGGGAGTATGTGTACAACGTTAACACTTTAAAAATAAGATATCTTCTAGACGTTGCAATTTAGATACCTTTTTTATAATCTTCTATGCATCAGAAAAGAAATGTTCACGCAAATTTTGCACAACAAACTACTTTAGGTACTTTAAGGATGTGTAATTTTATGTTACGACGTGAGGCCCACGAACGTGTGAGTAAGTCCTTAGTGAAACTAGTGATTCAGAGCCACAATAGGGCTGACTGAGGTATCATGATGAGCACATTAAAATGCTGTGTACGTGGTTATTGAACCGTCCACCTAAATTTGTTTAAAGGTTTCACCCCCAGAAAGCGGATTCATTAGGTTGGAAGAGGTGAAAGAGAATGTGGCCGGCCCAAAAGTTATCGACCATTTTTGCATCGGGTCCGGATCGGTCTTAAGGCGCCTGAGGCCTCAGAGTAGGAGGGAGGGTCATTAGAAGTGAATAACAGTTCTCGTACAGTGTGAAAATCGTGTCACGTACGTGTTCAGTGGAAATAAAGCCCCCCATTTCTTCGTACGATGGAGAGGAAAAGTTGTGCAATATTTCGCAACTTTTTTTCAGCAGTACAATGTTATCCTCATCATCGTGGGCAGAGAGAGAGAAAGCAAGTACAGGAAAGGCAGGGAGGTCAACCAGAAGAGCATCCGGTTTGCTACCCTGCACTGAGGGTAGGGAAACGGGAATAGAAAGAGAAAAAAGGGAGAGAGTGAGCACTGAGTACGTGTGGGCGGGACACTATGCACAGGAACACTATAAACGGTCTCTTAAACCGGTGCACCTCAAGTATTGGACTAATGCACGATTCGCTTTTCGTGCCAGTGACGGGTGTGGCCACGGTCCGAGTATCTTTGACTCGGTGAACGGTCTTAAGTCCAGTCGGTGCAAAATTTCGCGCAGAGAGAGGACAGTTTGATATAAACGTCAATGGGGTGAAAAGAGAGCGGGCAGTTATGGTACCCATGAACCAACGGAACAAAGTTAACACTGTAACAAGGTTTAAGGGTCTCGAGAAAAGCCCGATGAAAAAAGGGCCAGCGTACAATTTACGCAATTAACGACTGTTGCAGATAGCCGATGTCGGTTCGGCCTTTATTTTTGTGTACTGTATGGGGAAGTCACAAGGGTGAAAGTCGTACCAAATTCAGTGACGCCGCAATTATTCGCTAGAAATGGCTACAACAAACTGGCATTGCACGATATGCTACGTTCTTTGGCAAGGACGTACGTGATAAGCCATAGCATTGGGCTGAAGTTGGCATCACTTGTTGAGATAAGAGGCAAATGGAAGGTATCCATTTTTGAGCATGTCGGAACCTTTTCGTTCCTTTAGATATTGACATCCTTCGGTCCTATGATTTAAGACTGCTTGGACCTGTTGGCGATCATTTTATTACGTTAGCCTCTACCAAATGTTATTAAAGCCGAGTTAGCAGGAACCTTAAGATTTAATGACGAAGTAACACAAAGTAAAACACGGCATTACGATGAGCTGTACGCATTGACACTCTTTTTAGGCGCTTGTTGTTTCAGGTGGGTGACAGAGTGTATTGAGCGGTAAAAAACAGTCAATTTTTTGTGTTTCATGTAGTTTATCTTTTGTTATAACAATTGTTGGGATAGCAAAATAAGCGACTACTATACGGACATTTTTACACTTCAAAGAAAATTTCGTTACCTCCTGGTGATAGCCATGCGATGGAGAAAAGTTTTGGAAAAATTTACATAACGTAAACTCGTATGAAAGTTGGCATATTAGGGCGATTAGGAATAGTTCTTGCGTGGAAGTGCTTACTTTGCTTTATACTTCTCATGATTTATTAACATTGTCCAGCTGTTATATAGATATAGGCCTCAGAGAAAAAGGAATGCCTTGGTGGGTGCCTGATTTCGTACTATCTGCTGCGCGGAATTTCCGACCACGAGTTAAAGCACAGCGATAAGTAATGGCAACATCACTTTAATAGTCTTTAAATGGTATTTTCTTTTTCTTTCAGAGAAGATGAGTGTGTCCTAATATCTATAAGATTCGTTTCCATCACTGGAAGTGAGAGCGATCGCTGGCTAATTTTCTTGTATGCATGGGCGCATTCACAACCATCGAAGATAAAATGACAAAAAAAGGCAAACTCTGAAAACAGAACTTGAGACAAGGACAAGCCCCGAGCGCCTGATCTTTATCTAGAAAGCATATATACTTTTAATGATAGGTGATGTCGTGTGTCGACGTAAGTACTAAGCGAAGAAATGAAAAAAGAAGTAGAGATGACATGGTGGGGCATATTCGACAGTGTCAGAATAGCGTAATTTCATTCTATGCAAGTACTTTGCAGAACATGACTTGAATACTTTCCGTTTAGCATGGAAAACGCAAGCTTAGGGCGCTATAACATAAAAGTATTCCAAACGTTTCTATTCCAAATATGCAACCAGCCCTCCGCGATCGGTCAAAAACTTTTTTGGAACACCCCCACTCCACCTGTCTGTAAAGCGACGTTACGAAAACCGCGATAGCTCCTGGTCTGATATGACGTGTACACACGGATTACGCATGATTTGACCGAACGAAAGAAAAATACTTATTTCTGATTCGAACCCTTTTCGCCATTAGTCCTCGGCTATTGGTCAAAAGTTTTCGGGCTGCACGCACTTCACCTGCCTGTCAGGCGACGTTACAAAACAGCAAAAGCTCACCTCGTCAAAGTGACGTGTACGCGTTAAAGATGCATTAATATGCCGAACAAAACTGAGTTTTCTTCTGCATAGCCGTAGACTCCGCCGTTCCGAAAGGAATGAAAGATGGCTGCCGCCGATCGCTCATGCACTGGCTACTCGCACCTGCCGGAGAGCATCGGTTTATTTGCGTATAATAAGACTTTCTGCCTGACCGTGTAACGTTTTCGAGCTCTTTCGGCACGTTTACGATCTCGTTCTGCCAACTCTTCGTTGCTGAGGGTTCGTTATAGCGTCAATCTTAAGCTTCCGTTACATGCCGCTGCGATTTTCGACCAGCCACCCCAAGCTAAGTAAGGGAAAGCGGACCAATCGCAGACGCCGGCACCACCCTCTTCATCCGGTTATCAATTTTCAGTGCAGTGGCTCGACCCCATCGAATCCTTCTCCACTTGAGCGTGCTCCTTGCCTCTTCTCAGCCGATTAGATAAGACAAGCCGCTCAGTGTAGGCAATGCTATCTGTTTTTCAAGCAAACAAAAGTGACCTCCTATCAACGAGGAGAGCGTTTGATTGGTCTGTTCAGACAACCATGCGGGTTGCCGCCCGATGCTTGCGTCGGCGGTTACGCAACTATGACGTCACGAGATTGAAATACAAACATATTGGAATAGATTTGCGTTATAGAGCTCTTAGAATTAACAATGATATGTAAGCGGACGACATGTCAACTGTTTAAGATATATAGAGAATAAAAGGAGCATGGGAGTTCGTGGCATTTCTCGTCACTTTGCTTTCTTTTTGCTCCCGCAAGGATTAGTTTTCGTGCCATTGCTATCAGTTTATCGTCGCTACGTACTAGCGAGCCCTTGAATATATTTTGCTAAACCCTGTTCAGCCGGATCAGTGCAGAATAGGGGCAATAAAGGGGCCGCATAGTTCTTCATGACTAGTCAAGCATTGCGGGCTTGGCACGATTTATACATCAACTCTGCAAGATTACTTAGGTCAGTTTACGAAGCTTGGGACACTGTGCAAGACTTTGTTGCGGGTTTCTTCCTTTAAATCACGAGATTGGGGTAAAATAGAGCTACTTATTTGCACATACATGAAACAACAAAACAGACAAAGCCTGTATCTTCCCTTGTTTGTTCCGCTGTCTCGTATTTGCTAAGAAAAATGAATATATGTCAAACTAGCTAGCCCAACATGAAAATAGGCCACCGAAGGCTCCGGCTATGTCAATCAACAAGAATTAACTTTAGGAACGAAAAAAAACGTATAGAAAGAAAAAGAAGACGAGAAGCGGCGAAAGGAAAAACAAACAAACAAACAAACAATCAAATTATAAAGGAAAAATCCGACATCCACCAGCTCGTAGCAATTGCTACAAAGGAAACCCATGCGGGTTCCCCGAAAGAAAAGCCTCGCATTTGAAGGAAAATTCGTCTTTGTCCGGGACACTGCTACTCAGTGTGCCGGACCAGGACTTTGCTTTCGAGGAACCCGCATGGGTTTCCTTTGTAGCAATTGCTACGAACTGGTGGTTCTGATTTTCCCTTTATTAATTAATTCTCTCCACCTTGCGGGTTTGCGCAGAACTATTACGTCAAGCAAACAAATAGTGGATGATTAGAGCATGAATCCCGTAACATAAGCCTAGCTTGCATCAAATTTGCGAAGGCAGAACGCACTGTATCGGTGACAAGCGAATGCCCAGTTAAGGCATACGTTACTAGTGGAAACACAACCTTGTTCTTTTGCGTACAGCGTCTAACGAGCCGGTCCTTTCCTTCGTGTCGCCACGCGAAATGTAAGGAAGAGAAGCCAAGTGTGTCGCGACTTCTGATGTCAGAGTGCAACGATGGCCACAAAGACCTTGCAGCATTTGGCTCTCTCCTTACTGCCGTGGGAGGATACGCCCTGCGTCTAGAACTTATCCGACACGTAGTCGAAATTCTGTTTTGCCGAACGAAGGTTTGTACACTGCTGTTTTTAACGCTTATGCAGTCGTTACATTGGTTGTGGCACGGTAAACATGCGGAAACTGCATTCACTCGGGAAACAAATTAAAGTGTTTTGCAACACACTATAGGTTGATACTGAGCATATTATTTTTTTACAGCAATGCGTTGATGTGCTTCCGTATTATTCAACTAACCTAAGCGCGTAAACTAAGCGATATTCTATATCACAAATGATTGCTTTAGTTGTTGTTGCATTTGCGTTTGCTAGTACGTCTTTAAATGCAACGTACTTACGTGTAGCACAATTGTGTATCTGCTGGGCCGTCTTAACTGCTTGGTAGCCTTTGTGCACTGTCCATCCAGTTTCTTTTTTCTTTCTTTTTAACATACTTATGAATAACAGCTGGCAGTCCGTCCATAGTGTGCCAGTTTGTCTGCACTGAACTGTCTTGAACGATCGTCAAACAGTAATTGTTAGCGTGACTGTTATATTCTCTCGCTAACCTTCCGATGCGAGTTCAGTGCGTTGCTTCTATTCACGCAGAAATAAAATGAAGCCATATACAAAAATGGGGAATGGCAATAATATCGCACTCAATTTTCTAAGGTGCAGGTAGAATTTTACAATATTATACTTATAAGGCGGTGAGATGGAGGTGGTAAGGTTGAGTAATGTGCAAAAATTTGCTTCTGGATGCCACCCATCGTGCTGACACCAGCGCGCTGCGAGGCTACTGTGTTGCGATTTGCACTAAGCATTTGTTTTTAGCGGTACGTGTCATTGGCGTAAGATACTTAAAAACCAAAAATTAACGATGTGTCAGCAGTCAACAATGATATATGTTGATAAACCTAAGGCGTCAGATTTACAAGGCTATTGTTTCGCAAGTGTTCATTCAAATCGCTCATTCACATTACGAAATCATATCTAATACACATCTTACCATAGCCGTAGCTGCTTACTCCCACGCCGGCACGTCCACCGACTGTTGCGCCCAGTTCACCTCCTATGGAGGCGGTAACCCCTGGGTGTCCATGAGGACCGATTCTCTCGATGCCGGAACGCAGGTTACCGCGTATATGACCTCTAGTATCGATGTCACTCCCCAAGCGACCAGCTCTTCGCGCGCTCGTCAGGGCGGCTGCAGGGAAGACACATACGTTGAAACTCTGAGGTTACATATGAGTGAAGAGAAAAAAAAAATAATGCGCCAGACTAAATGGACGGACCACTCCATAAAAAAAAAAACAATTTTAAAGTGTCACCGTGCAACGAGGCAGAAGAAGGGAATTCCCGTAAAACACTAAAGAATCGCACATAATAGAAAAAAACGCAGGACTTGCGATTTTCTTCACTGTGTATGTGATCGTCAGTGGTTGACAAAATCCGGCACAGTAAGCACCCAACTATATGTTTAAAAAAGAAAAAGACAAGCACACGTTGCCGTGTGATAAAAATGTAAATTCACAAAAGCAATAATTTTGACGGTGGCGACGCTAGTGGCGTTTTGGGCAAGGTTTTGTTCTTTTTCGTATTTTTGCTCATCACCTTGCAGAGTAAACGACGAAGTGGAAAGCTTCACTCCCTACCAAATGTGACTATGTTATTTGTGGTTGTTTTTCCTTCTTGATTTTCTTTTTTTTTCGTTTCTTTCTTGTTTGTAGTCCACTTCGGCGACGTTAGTAGACTGCGAAGATGGCCTCACAAAACGTCTTATGAGCTTGTGGCACACTCGTTTTTCTCTGCTTGATTCATTAGTGCACATAATTTGCCGTGATAACAAATGTACGTGTTTACATTTCTACTAATACTAGAAAAGAAATCATTAAAATCGTGTGAACGTGTTGCACAACAATTCTTCAATGCAGGCGTCGTATCTGCAGGATTCCCTGTTTTATGGAGAAATTGTGCGATTTAACGAAAATATAAGCTTTCAGAGAGCGAACCACGTTATTCAGTGAAGGATATACAACATTGATTCAACTGCATGGCTTAATAATAGTTGCGTTAATATGGTTTTCTCGGTAGTAGTTTAGCTGGCGCTGTGGTAAAGACAATCTGAACCAAATAGCCAACGCTTGCTGTGGATCAAAAGTCGCGCACGCAATATCATGTGCCATATAGAGATGAATGTAACTAGCGATGACGACAAAAACTGAATTGAAGGGATTAATACGAAAGCAATGAACAGATACAGCTTACTTTTCGCATAACAAATAAGATATTAAAAGCAATAGCTTGGCGTTGGGCTGCTAAGCACGCGGTCGCGGGGTCGTATCCTGGCCACGGCGGCCGCATTTCGATGGGGCCGAACGGCGAAAACACCCGTGTACTTTGATTTAGATAGACGTAAAGAACTCAAGGTAGTCCAGATTTCCGGAGTCCCCCACTACGGCGCGCTCATAATCAGATCGCGGCTATGGCACACAAAACCCCATAATTTAATTTCTTTAAAAACAATAGCTAAAGTACAAGGTAATGCTACGGACAGGCTTCGTTACAGAAGAGGGTGAAAGCGAGTACATTAAGGTTGTTTAGATGCTGTGCACCTTAGAGTGGAAGTCATTTGACGTGAAGAAGAGGTGCAGAACTGCGGCTGTAAAATAAGCGGCTACCATTCATATGAGGCTTAAAAGAGTATGTTGAGGTGGAGATGCGGAGTTGGAAGTAATGGCGCAATTTAGAACTACAGCCAAGGAACAGTCACTCGTCAGCATTGAAGGTAAGCTTCATACAGGCACAATGATGGAATATGATATCGCGCTTCGAAGCAAGGACGTAAGAAAAAGTTCAACGAACACGATCGCTGTAGTGTTTGTTCACTCTGTTTTATGCCCTTGTTTCGAAGTGCGCTGCCATATTTGATCATGATTACGCAACTAGCCGAACAATATGTCTTAAGCAGGCACAATCAGGTGGTTCCGTGATGCAATGCAAGACCTACACGCCGAAAAGTTAATGATGCAACTAATGACGATCTTGCTGGAAAACGTAAAGCAGCTCAGTGTGAGAGGAACTGGCAAGGTACGGTCGACTAAATTATCGCCGACGAAAATGATTACTAGTTCCACCTAGCGTCCGAAGCAGTGATGGTGACCGCTGTCGTCTTGATTCTCATACCCTTAACAAAGTACCATTTACGGGAAATACGTTTCGCAATGAATGATAAAGACAACCTCAATACTTGCAATTTCTTTCTCTTTACAATATTCAGCAGCAATGTTATCACTCAAAGCGATTTAGCACACATAGAAGTAAAATGAGGTAGGAGGGCACACGTGCTTCCAACCTCTCCACATGATGCTTCTACCTAATCCAATCTAACGTCTCCTCATGCAACAAACATGTCGCGCTTAACTTGCTGGCTGGTACGTGCTCCTTCCTTTCATGATGCTTGTGGAACCAACAACAATACAGTGGGCAGATTACACAGGCATTAATGAGCTTACAAACTTTCATGATGCGCGAGCTGTCACTACAGTATTGACTGCAGCCTGCCTGCCCTTGCTAAGACACACGCAAAAAAAAAAAACCCACAATATTTTGATTAATAGAGATATAGCGACAGGCTAAACGGAAACACAAATGAATAAGAAATTGCATTATTTCTAACGAATGCATTCAAAGCATGCGTCCTAATAAAAAGAAGCGGAATAACTTGTTGGTGCAGAGACTACGGTTGCTCATCTCACCTGCCGAAAGAAGACAAACAACGATGAACGCTTTCATTTTGTGGCTGGATTCGGGACGCTGTCCTCTGGAAGCTGTTGATCCACGGCGACAGGTTATCGCCGGTAGAGGATCTGCTCGCTTTTATCGCGAAAACGTGAAGAAAGCGAACTGTTCTGCCCCATGTCATGAAGCCTTTCCTTCTTTTTCTTGTCAGTGACGGCAGCTGGTTATCGAACAGTTGGAGCCATACCCAGCAAGAAACAAGTCAGGAATTATTTTCTTAAGAGTGGCCTGTTAGGTTAGTAAGAAAAAGAAAGGCAAGCAAACATTAACCTTGCTCTATTTGTCTTGTCACAGGGAAGCCGAAAAAAAGGAGTAGAGAGAATAAACCACACGACTGTTTCTTCTGCGATCGCCTCTCTAAGCTCATGTGAGCGTACAAGGTTAAGTTTTGTGGAACTGACCCACAATCTCACAATGCAAGCTTGGTTCTGTGTTTGTCAGAATCACAGGTTTATTTTTTTACCTCGACCGCGATTAAAGACACACTGCAAATCAATTTCGCTTTTGTTAAATTTGTTATAAACGCTTAGTAGATACCACTAAAACAATCTTGATAAAGTCGCAGGGCTGGTAATGAATAGCTTTCTTTTTTGGCAGTCTTTAAACAGCCTGCACCTGGTTGTTGTCGCTACAACGCAAGTCCCAGTACGCAACCTCAGAGATCTTTCAGCACACCGCAGGCAGCCGGGGCCACCCGCGAGCGTTGCTTTATTTCGAAGGTCACGCGATAGCCAAGTCCTTCAAGGAATTGTCACTTTCGGCGAGCGGTCGTGGCGGCGTTTCTTTTCTTGTTTTTTTTTGTTTTGGTATCAGAAAAGGCTATTCTTACGAGTTTGTTGTGGCGCTTGCGCTCCTATTTCAAATGTCAACTTTCCCCCCGAGGCTCCTCTACAAGTGCAGTATCTTAAATATGGCTTTTTACGCCATGCTAAGTACCATCGCAGTTGGCTTCTAAAGTATTGTAAGTATTTCTTAGCTCGCAGCTTATGCGCGGTTGATCACTCTGCTTTCCCATCATTTTAATGCGATTAGCTCTTTTTTGGGAGCTTTAGCCATTCTGCGGTTTGTCTGTCTGTGCACGTGTAACATCTTTCTCATATCCAGTGACCCAAGTTGTCTACTAGCGTTGAACATCGGATATGTGCTGGCTGCCATTTTGTCAAGCAGACAGCATGGGCCCACATAGGTAGGCGCGCGAACAGACAACGTGCTGCCGGCTTCTGTCTGGCCTACTAGAAAACTTGGGTCAATGGATATGTGCCCCTTTGTATATGCCCCGAACGGACGACTTCGGGAGCTCGAAGTGATATAGGTGTGGGCCCATTCTCGGCAAATTCTGCAGAATGGATGTTCCAAGGCGACGCAAAGGGTATGTAACCGTAAATATATTGTCAGGATTCACAAGCAGCAGGAACTGATAAAAAAAGGGCAGGGCGCTTTAATTGCAGGCCAATTGAAAAACGATCGTGCAGGAACCTCTTCTTCTCTTCAGCAATGCGCGAGATCTTCGTCCTCCTCTACGGGCCACGTACTGGACGTGGCATTTGCCTCCTTTGAGAGAGAGCATCGTCCCGATGCTCACCTAGCGGTAGGAAGATGTGTCAGACGAGGTGTGGGCACTTCATTCCGAACCACAGGGCTTCATGCGCACAATGTGCACAACTTCTGGTGGACGTTGCCTCGCCCTGGAGGAAGCAGGACTGTCAGGGATGACCTCATAGTTCAGGTCGCCGAGGCGCCGAAACACCTTGTACAGACCAAAGTACCGCCTGAGTCGCTTTTCTGAAAGCCCTCGCCGACGGATGGGACTCCAAACCCACAATTTGTCGCCTGGCTGATATGTGATGTAGCAGCGCCGCAGATTGTAGCGTCGAGCGTCGAAGTCCTGTTGTCGGGCGATTCTGACGAGGGCGAGTTGTCTCTCCACTTGAACGTGCTCCTCACCTCTTGTGAGCCAATTAGATAAGAGAAGCCGCTCAGTGTAGGCAATATTATCCGTTTTTCAAGCAAAAAGTGACCTCCTATGAACGTGGAGAGCGTTTTATTTGTTTGTTCAGAAAACCCTGCGGGTGACTGTCCGATGCTTGCCTCGGCGGTTACGCAAATTTGACTTCAGGAGATCGGAATAAAAACATATTGGAATAGCTGTACGTTATACGGCCCCAATATGATGGCAAGCTCCTTGCAAATGTTTTGGGCGTGCTTGTAATCCGGCTTTCAAAAAATTCAATAAGCGGAATCAGTTCGCTGTCTTCCCGCTGCTTACGAGCAATCGTGACCGTGTCTAGAACACCTATAAAAGCCATGTCTTCGTCATCTGCTGTGACTTCCTGCTCAATCGGTGACCTTCAAAGGCAGTCGGCGTCGGAGTGCTTTTGTCGGGACTTGTACACCACAGTCATATCTAATACTTGAAGCCTCGCGTTCTTCGCGTTCTTTTGGTGCTACACGGTACGGGTTTTGTCGACTTGGTCTCGCTCTCTCGTCTGTGATAATCCGGTGGTTCGTCATTGGCGTCTGACCAACTCTGGATGTCGAGGAGAAGCAATCGCGAAACTGGTGAAGCAGGCCCACAGGGTGCTGCCTTTCCGCTGGTGATAAGCTCGCGCTCATGTCAAGAACAGGAAACGGTTTTGCTTCCCTTGGTGTAATGCAAAGCATTCGCAGAATTCCGCAATCTCGTCGAGGTAAGCAACTGCTGCGCCTTTTGCAATGTGTCGTCGTTGCTTGCTGAAGTTTGTCAGCAGTAGTTCTGTTTGCCCATGCGTTACTTTGACGAGACTTCTGGGCGTGGCAATACCTTGAGTGAGCAAAAGCGTAATTATCTGCACGGCAATACGTTCCCAATCGTACTCTGTGTCGCACCTGACGGAAACAAGACGGCAAGATAACGGTGGTACGGTCACGTCGTCTATGATGTGCAAAGACTTGCGTTGTAGTTCTGCACTTTCGTCCCCAGAAAAGGTTAGTATACCTTCTGGTATGTTAATGACGGCGCCATACTCGCGTAAGAAGTTCATACCTAAGATTACATCTTTGCAGCAGTCAGGGAGAATAACAAAATTTGCGACGAATGACGAATCCCCTATGTTGACCCTTGCAGTACACTTGCCAGTCGGGGCCAGCAGCTGGCCTCCAGCACCTCTAATGTGCGGCCCCGACCAATACATTTACACTTTGTGAAGTCTGTCCGGCAGTTCTTCAGTTACGATTGAAAAGTCTGCGCCAGTGTCTACTAGTGCCGTAACGTGTTGGCCGTCAATTGATACAGTAACATCGGCGCTAACAATCTCGTCTGTCGTCAAATCATTCGGCTGTACCGGCTTCTCGTTCGCGGCAATGGGGAATTTTCGGCACTTCGACGTGTGGCAACCTTCCCCTCTGAAGTCACGGCCTTCAGTTTTCCCGGCGTGTGCCGGGAGATCGCCCTCGGGCCCCATCGGTGGAACTGCGTCTTGCAGGTGAAAAACGATGTCCTGGAGAAGGGGAGCGCGACCGGTAACCGGGAGAATCGGCTTCCCAGCTCGTCGAATTCGCGTCGATGTTCGTTCGGCTGCCGTCGAAAGCACGAAGAGAAGCAGTGGATGGAAACGCTTGGTACCCTTCGACGTGATAAGGGCATTAAGGGCAGATGTGGCCCACTTCCCCACAGTGGAAGCACAAGGGCTTGTAGTCAGGTGTGCGCCCAATGTCGCTTCTGCGAAGCGGTGGTCACGTCGGTTGTTTTCTATGGTACCAAGGTGATGCCGGTGCTGACTGCTGGTGATACTGCGGTGTCAGCATCGGAGGTGGTGGTCGGCGGACAACGTCTGTGTAGCTGAGCTGCCACGTCTGGGAATTCGGCTCGGGAGCCGCAAACGCTTGCTTTATTTCTTGGCGCACACAACCTCAGCCACCGACAGAGCTGTGCATTCATGTGGCGTGACAGTGAGCTTCTTAATTTCTTCCTGAACAATTTCGCGTTTCAGCCGGCGCAAGGAACCCTCGTCTGTGACCGTCACTGCTGCGGCGCTTGGCGGTCCAGTGCTGGTCAGGTGATCATACTGGCTACTGCGTAGGTGCAACGCGTTCTCTATGGCCATCGATTATTTAATAATAAATTCATCGACGCTCGTCGGCGGGTTCCGCACAAGACCGGTAAACAGCTGCTCCTTTACAGCTGTGGCCACTAGCACCACAAGGTTGTGGTAATGTATGTTAATGGCTAAGTTTTTTTCCTCGGGCTTATCGTGGTCTGCACGACGACAAAAACGAGCCATGTCCTCAGTGAATATGGCAGCAGTTTCATTCGGCTTGTGAATCTGTGATTCAGGAAGACGCTGCGCGTGGTCTCTCCTTTCGGTGCTTCCGAACGTATGGAGGAACTGGCGGCGGAACAGATCCCAGCTTGGCCAGATTCCCTCGCGATTTACGAACCATGTGCGGGCTCCGTCTTCAAGAGAGAAATGCACATGGGATAGCTTCTGTCCAGCATGCCATTCATCGTACTTCGCTACGCGCTCGTATTCTGCATCCTCGTAGGCATTGCAGTGGAAGCTCACGGGAGATCGAGGAGTCAAAAGAGTCACCAGTGCAGGGACTGGGCGTGCCATGGCTTGGGCACTCGCAGTAACAGGCAGACTTCCTGGTAGGGGACCAAATTTTGAGATTAGGCCTAGTAGGCGACGGCTGGCGCGGTGAACGGGTGTTTCGACACGCGGAAAACGTCCTGGGCTTGATGCGGCGCTGTTGACAGGCGTCCCAAACATTTACCCAGCGCCTCCACCAGTGTCACGATTCACAAGCAGCAGGAACTGATAAAAAAAAGGGCAGGTACTTTAATTGCAGGTCAACTGAAAAACGATCGCGCAGGGACCTCTTCTTCTCTTCCACAATGCGCGAGATCGCCCTCTTCTATATATACGTGCCGCGTATTGGATGTGGCAATATTAAAGCATTGGTGTGTTCACAAGGGAGCCCAGCTGCAGTAGACGCCTCAAACGTGATGCGACTCCGTGGGCCTCGTTCTGTGCAGCCCTTTTACCATCGACATGCTTCGTTCAAGGAAACGCAAGCACAATAGGGAGGAGCCAGCGGAGGTCAGCGCTGCTCGCTTCAGACGGCAACGTCGTGCGCGCGCGCAAGACGTCGACCACACACACACACACACACACACACACACACACACACACACACACACACACACACACACACACACACACACACACACACACACACACACACACACACACACACACACACACACACACACACACACACACACACACGCACACGCGCACGCACGCACACACGCACGCGCACACACACACACACACACACACACACACACACACACATCATCATCATCATCATCATCATCATCATCATCATCATCTCAGGTTATTAGCCTTAACGAGGCCAATTATTTCCCAAGCATGGACGCTTTGCCAATTTTTATGGCACACCAACTCTGGCGAGAACAGTATAGATGCAGCAGTACCACACGCACTTCTGTGGCAGGAACCACGTACTTTTTAGAAGTCAGTGAAATGAAAGTTGCTGTGGGCCTCTTTTTTCCGTTTTATAAAGTAAAGAGACTAAGGATGAAGCAAAATAGTATTCACTCAACTTCAGTATTCAATTACTGTATAGTGTTGTGGCAATATTCAGAAATTTCGTATACGAATTCAAAGACACTTGCTATTGAATTCTATTCGGGAACTCACTATTCGGACTTCTTAAACATCCCTTTCTTTTGAATAGATCTAGTGTTTATTGAAACCACTTCGAAATTGCTTAAATATAGGGAAGACGAAATTGTTCTCGAGTGCTTTTACAATAGAGTGAAACATTTGAAAAATCACTCGATGTAGCAATTATATAAATAGTATGCAAATTAGGGAATTTCACTTTTATTAAAATAGCTATGCAATTGATCACTAGACTTCGGCACGCCATCCGATGAGCTTATAACCGTTTAAAATAATACAAATAGTTGACTCATTTTTGCACTGTAACGAATGCTGGCCAGTTTCACGCAGAAAAGCGAAACTAAACAGCCCATGCGCGCAACTACCATGACGACTATGGGTGACGTCCGCACTTGCACTTCATCGTCGGGTTAGCATGAAGCGACTGGGATCGCGGTTTGGTAAGGACGCTCGCTTGTTGCTCGTCCGCCTGCGAAGCACAAGCAGTCACGTCACTCATTGGCGTCTACTATGGGCGTGATAGCTGCGCTCTTCAGAGATCGGGAACTTTGCGCCAGATCATGTGAAGCGTTCCAGGTCGAGACGGAAGAGAGCTGGGTCGGAGACGCAGGGTAAGCGGAGAGCCGCCGACCCCGTTAGCGTGCCGCCCGAGCCTTGGTCGCGTGCTTTGAAGAAACCGTAAACAATCGGGAATAATAGGTTTCTTGCCTCGCGGTAGCGTGAAAGAGCAGCAACAAAACAGCCCAAGCTCACTAGATTCAAGATCGCGAACATTCAATCAACAGGCAAAGACGCTAGCCACTGTACCGAGAGAGATAGATAGATAGATAGATAGATAGATAGATAGATAGATAGATAGATAGATAGATAGATAGATAGAGAGGAAGAAGGAAAGCTGGGAGGTTAACCAGACTGAGTCCAGTTTGCTACCCTACACGTGGGGAGGGGAATGGGGAGTGAAAGAGAGAGAGAGAGAAAACATGAGTCTATACCGCACTTTCACATGCAGTAAGTTAGGTGTAGGATGTCTATAGTCTGGCACTCAAGTCTGATGCTTTCAGATAATGAAAAAGCGCTCGAACTGCTTTCTGGCCTTATGAACTATGAGGCCAGGCTCCCAAGATCTTTGCTTCTGTAAATGGCCTTTCATTCAATCTATTCAAGCCCCACTGGAGAGTCTTACGTTGGTTATCAAAGCGAGAGCAGTGGCACAGAAGATGACTGATGGTCTCTTCACACTTGCACTTAGCTCACATTGGTGAGTCCACCATTCCAATACGATAGCTGTAGGAGTTGGTGAATGCTATTCTTACCCACAGCCGGAACAGCAGTGTTGCGTCACGTCGTGAAAGCTTTCCTGGTAATTTACGTTTTAGTGATGGGTCGAGGCTGTATAAACGACACTTAGAGTTCTACGCTGATTGCCATCAACTTAATGTATGGTACGAGCAAGACAGCGAAGCTCTTTAGCAGCGTCTACTCTCGATAAAGGTATAATGAGTGTCGGTGTGCCATCCTGGGCACGTCGGGCAGCGTCAGCCGGGAGGTGAATACCAACGATGCCACGATGTACAGGCAGCCACTGAAAGATGATATCATGTCCTCGTTCAGAAGCACAATGGCAAGTTTCGTTGATTTTAGACACCAGCTGTTCGTAATTGCCACGTCGTAAACCTCGCAAGCTCTGGAGGGCTGCTTTCGAATTACAATATATTGCCCATTTGTTGGGCGGTTCTTTTTCAATGTATTCGACAGCAGCGCGAAGAGCAGCCAGTAGGGAACCTGTAGATCTCGTTACGTGTGAAGTGTTAAACTTGATGACGACCGATTGAGATGGTATAACGATGTCGCCCGTCGAATTTTTCGCGACGGAACCGTCCGTGTAAACATGGATTGGGTTAGCGTGTGAACAATGGAAAAGTTCCAATGTGATCTGCTTGAGAGCCGCGGCGGTTAGGCTAGCTTTCTTCACTATTCCTGGAACAGCTAGGTAAACAAGATGCTTCTTCAAGCACCACAAAGGTGATGGCGTTCTTGTTGTGGGTGAGTGCCTCAACGACAAAGAGTACCTGTTAGCCGCAACTGATCTGGAGAACGCTGCCTTGTGTCTTTTCTCTGGCAAGCGGGCGAGATGCTGCTCAGGGACTCTGGATTTATGGCGAACATGCGCCCGGAGTGCGTCGATAGCTATGTAGGTCATTATAGGGTGGTCTCTTGCGGTGGCAATTGTTGCTACGGTCGAAGCACTTCGAGGTAGCCCAAGACATGTTCGAAGGGCTTGGCCTTGAATGCTCTGTAGGACATGGATGTTAGTTTTGTTAGCATTGGACAGCACTGGTATGCTATATCGCAAGTATCCTAGGAAGAGCGTCCTGTATAGTTCAAGCATAGATGGCCCGGATGTTCCCCACATTTTAACGGCAAGAAACCTTAGTATATGGGCGATAGAAGTAAGCCCCTTCTTCAAGTATGAGATGTGGGGGCTCCATGAAAGGTCTCTGTCGATAATAACGCCTAGGAATCGGTGAGATTTTGCGTATGAAATTGTTTGGTGGTCAATAGACATGGGATACCAGGTCATGGGCTTGTGGGTAAAAGCGACAAAGGCGCTCTGAGCAGTTACCCTAACATCGTCGTACCTGCGTGCACTGTACCAAGCTGTACCGTGGACTGTACACATTTTATTAAGGTCGCGGTCTCTGCCTTGGGAAGTGGTTGACGTATCTATGATCTGGCTATCTTGTAATCATTTCCAGAAACAAAACGGTCGGTTAGCTGTCTTGTGGATGCCGTATGAACTTGAAACTGCTACCAAGTCATGCCTGTCAATGCTGAGAACATGTAGGAATTGTCAGCAACTAAGGATATTATCTGACGTGGGTATAATTGGCCGTATACACACTGTAGGTTAGGTGGAATTTGAGTTGTCTTTGTCGGTGTCTCCCTGAGCTATGCCAACGCAAAGTGCCAAATATGGCCTCTGAGATCGGGAAGCGCGCGCCACCCTATGTCAAGAGCCACGTTACATGTAATTTAACTGCCGCGGCCTCCACGAGATGGCGCGAAGTGCCCGAGCTCGGAGAAACTTTGTCGGAGAAACGGGGAGAGTGGAGCACCGCCAGCTGCGCTAGGGCGACGCCCGAGCCCTGGGCGTGACCACGGAGGAAGACCATTGGCGTGCCTTATATATATATATATATATATATATATATATATATATATATATATATATATATCCCTACTTTCATTACTGTAGTTACCATAGCGCTCTAGTTATTTGAAAGCAGATGTTTATTATTTACAGGCTTCTAAGTTTTCCGTTCGACTAATTGTGAATATGCATTTGTCAGTGCATGTAAGCCAGAATTTTTTTTTACCAAGCTGACTACGTACAAGCTCAAGATATCGTGTTCCTAGCCCGGTCTCATACCTTGCTTCCTTCAGAAATTGCAAATATTTTCACTATCCCATTCAATATTCATTTGTCGTCTTCATCGTTTATTCGCGCTCGATTTGGTTCAGGAATTCCAGTATTCAAACCTCCTTATTTAACCGGTGTCAGACGAGGGATGTCGCGGGGCCGAACTTTTCGACAACGGAATTTGTCTTCGCCAGGCCAACAACTGCCGTGTACATGAACACTCAGTGCACATTGTGTCGTGCACATTGGCTGCAGTGCGCGTGTTTGTGTCTGTGCATGAATTTCCGGAAGAGCGTTTCGTTCTGTAACACATATCTCAATAGATTTTATGCATCCCTCTAAATGTGTAGGTATACGTTACGCAGGTATCGATATTTCATGCACTTAGTATACAAGGAGGACGTGAGGGTTGTGTTGCAGCTTTATTGAACAGCGTGCAGTCCGACTTGTCCGATACGTATATCTTGAGGCAAAAATGTGCAAGTAACACTTGCTTAAGAAAACGCAGGTTAGGAGAACGATTTGTCCGGTTTGTAAGCAGCCTTGTGGAGCACAGTTCTTTGGAAACTTGTAGCGTAAACTGGAAAAAAATAAATGAAACACAGGCATTAAGTGACGGAAAGTGGCCTAATAATGAAGCGGCACGTATTGTGCCAGAAAAGAGGCAGCGACAGGCGGCTTTTCGACTAACCACCAAATAGAGATCACTTCGAAGCGATAGCTTATGACTAAACAGCAGAATCATTCAAACGCATTGTTATATAGCTGCGTTAGGGTTTATATATATATATAAATAAACTCGGCACATTAACGCTTAGAATGGTAGCCGTCTTTGACATTACGTACATATTTGAGGATCTCCGTAATCCTAGGCATGCTGGTGTCTGAGGTCTTACGATGATGAGCTTGAAGAGGTAGCACTGCACAGAAAATAAAAAGAAGACTGGTGACACAGGCTGCATTTCCGATTTTTTTTCGTTTATTTTAGAGTGTGCAGAGAAGCACAGATGGCCATTTTTGCAAGAAACCATTGGCAAAATTTACACCTTCGCCGAGAGTCAACGAGCACTCTCAAGTTCGTAGTTCTACTGAACTGCTGTCTTTTATTTTTCTGAAAACCTTCTTCTAGCTTTAACAGTTAGCATCAGTTGAATGAAACGCAAATGCAGCGCCAGCTATAATGACTCGGCTTATTGGTATGCTACCTACGCTTGTTAAGCTTTGTTTATGCTATCTAATTGGCATCTGCGAAAGTTTCCTCTTATATGAGACGCTGCTATCTGAATTGCAGTCATCAAGTACATATGCCACGCGCGCTTTTTAGCTTTTAAAATGACTTTGATATCGGACGCAGAGCTTCGCATACGATAATTTGGCTCAAGCAGACGGTAAACGCGGGCCTGTCCGAAATGTGACCTCAAAACGATGTTTTGCCTAGATACAGGCTTGTTGCGCAGGATACCATTCGGCGCAGTGCACACCTCGTCGGCATCAAGAACAGCGCCGATTGCGACCGCTGGCATATACGGGAGACGCTAACGGATACGTTTTACCTCTGCCGGACATAAGGACTGCAGTAGCGGATGTCAGTTATTTCTCTGGGGAACATGGATGCCAGTCCATTCCCAGAGAATATTATTTTGTGTCCTCGAGCCCAGAACACTAATGCACTACACTAATAGGGAGCGCTATGTTACAGTTGTTGTCCACGACACAGGATCATACCTCCTGTGGCTTTAGTAATCCAGGGTACTGATACATGCACTAGATCGGAGGCAATGTTCAAGTGTATACGACGAGAAGCTTGTTTGACTTAGCGAAGTGCAGCAGTTGCCTATGATGGGAGCGCAGCCCCGTCAGCCGTGGCTGTTAGCGGTCAGCGTCAGCAGGACGAAGGTGATGTGTCATGCTTCTCGAGTGAAGAATGTTGTATAGAGGTGTAGGTGGAGAAAAGTGGGACACATGCCTAAATACACTTAAGACTTCATACCCCTTTGTCACAGTGGCAAATTCACTCTTCGAGATTGGCTAAGAACGGGCCTGGTGACACAGCGACCCAAGTTGTCTACTAGGCCAGACAGCAGCCAGCACATATCTGTTGAACGAAGTGGTATCTATGATCCTACAAATATTTCTACAGAGGAAGCTAGGATGAATGCTAAACCTCAGGAGAAAGACTAAAGAACGCCTCGCTTTAAAAATCGACACTCATGTAGGCGTTCCATTGCACTTGAGTTGATTGCAAGACGGAACCACGTTCTTGTTTACTGGTTGATCTGTAACAGAGAGCATATTCACGAATGATTTTTTGCCTCCCGTCACACAATCTAAGGGAAAGTTACCGTTTGTCGCACAAAGCGCAACTGCCACGTCAGAAGTATTAGGGATTCTCTAGAAAGCAAGATTAATTTCTAGCAACAATTAGATAGGATGAGTTAATAAATTCTGACTTGTTCTAATGCTGATGGCTAGTCGCTATCGTGTGCGTTCAGAAAGACGCTGAGCATCACTTCATCTTCCAGGCATCGTGTTCAATTTCAGTGAATCTCTACTCTAATTGGTTTAACTCAACTTTGGCAGAATAGACACTGGTGGCTCATGCATACGCCTGTAAAGTTGAGACCTATCTGGTATTCGTCCAAGTTTGAGCAAAAATTAGACTATGTGAGATGAGTACAACACGTCAAAACATACGTGCCCAATGGGCAAAAAAAAAAAAAAAAGACTTCGTTGCTTTACTGAGTAGGACATACTCAACGTTTTTTTTAATTGCAAACATAAAAGTTGATTCACGTTGGATACTCCGCTACATTGTTTACGACTAGACGTGGCTTACATCGCGCACTTTTTTTTATCGGGTTAGAAAGAAGACAACCTCCAAGTTGGAACGAAAATACCTCCATGCAACAAGAAATACGTGGTCCTTGGTGGTGGCGCTAAATAAAAGACGTGCGTCAACCGTGCACTAATTTGGGCCGATTGGTACATGCCTGTAAAACCCCCTTATAAGCCTGACCGCCCATACGTGACATACGCCAAGGAAGTTGTCTACAAAATTTATTTATCATGTGTTTATCATGTATTTATCATAGGCCACATGATATCGGCCGCACACTAATTAATTTTATATAATTACTTGCCAGAACCCCGATTTGATTATGAGGCAAGCCGTAGCGGTGTGCTCTGGATTAATTTTAACCACCTGGTTTCCTTTAATGTGCACCCAATGCACGGTACACCGGCGCTTTTTTTTTGTATTTCGCCTCCATCGAAATGCGGCCTCCGCGAATCCCACGCCCGCGTGGTTAGCAGTGCAACATCAAAGCCACTACGACAAAACGGCGTGTATGATTTAATTTGTAGATTGTTATGAATTCCACGTTGGGGAAAGCGCGGCTATAGCTGCTGCTCTTCGAAGACTAAAGACGTTGCCTCCACAGAATGTGGTTCTCCTTACGGATTCAAAGGCCGCGTTGCAACAACTCTACCGCTGTCTGCCGTCCATCAAGTTCCCGCGGAAATCACTAGCCCTCGTGAAAGAGTCGGCAGCGAAAGCTTCACATTAAAGCTTGAGTGGATTCCCTCGCGCATTGGTAATGCTGGCAATGAAAAAGCTCGTTATCTTGCCTACGCAGCGCTCCATCATCCTCCCAAATCGAGGTCCCAAAGATTAATCAACATAAAAAATCTGACATTCGAAATCACTTTGGGTCACATTGGTTTCCACCACATATGCCCTGTGTATAAAAGAGATTTCGTTGAGAGGAAGCCTCACTTCCATATCAAATAAGGACAGGATCTGCTAGTACACCAGCATGGTTGTTTAAGACGGCGCATATTAGTTCTCCGAACTGTACGACATGCAACGACACAGCAGACATTGAACACTGTGTGATCCTGCCCAAAATTCCAAAATTAAAGGGATGCTCTTCTGAAAAATCTACAAGAAAATAATTTTCCGCATGCGTGCCTGCAACACCTTGTGTTTGTTATAGCTCGCAAAGGAACTTCACTTCTTCTTATCGCGTTCTTAACAGAGACTGGTCCACCACCACCACCACCACCACCACCACCACCACCACCACCACCACCACCACCACCACCACCACCACCACCACCACCACCACCACCACCACCACCATCTAGGTATATTGAGTGCTTGATGCCGAGACACCTTTTAAATATTACATTCGTGTTTACGCTTACGATGCTGTATTTATTGCGCACTGTACGTGAAATTTTGCTACCTAACGCGAGTCCATAAACGTCGGATGTCCTGTTTCCTTCCTTCTTTTCCCCCTTTGTTTGCAATTGCGGTTGTTTACGCACTTACTGTGGTTTTGTTTTTTGGGGTGAGTGTGCGTGTATTTGTGGGGAGGTTGTAGATTCAATTTCTCAAAGGTGTCTTGGAATAGCTTGCTCTAATGCAACTTACATGGCCATTTGTAGGCAGCTATCAAGTGCGGAAAACAGGACTGGCCTCAAGAATTGAAATATGCTGCTGACCTGACCACTAGCACACTTGCACCAATATTCTTGTCATCGTCACTCTTCATTCCTCCTTGGTTTTCTTTTTGCCTTTCCCAATTCATATTAGTAGGAGAAAGCCCACAAGCCCAGGGCGACCTTTTTGCCTTTCTGCAAATAAGTTCTAGTATACTACTAATTCACTTTCAAGATGTATCATGAGCAAATGGGTTTTCCTTGCGTAACAATGAACGATTCGACTATGCTTAACACGGTAGCACATACATGGCTCAACACTACTGCGTCTCAGCGCGTCGTTTATTGCGAAAGCAAGACGCACCCGAATAGTGCCAGACGTATGACCCGCTTTTCAAAAGCAATGGACTTTCGCGTAGTCGCTCCATTTATCGTGGAGTGCAGCAGTTACATTATAGCGAATAACTTCGAGGTCTGATTTTCTGGTTTGTGCCCAGCTGTCATTTATGAAAAGTGTGAAAAGCATGAGCAATGTCCTCCGAGAAGACCCGAGTGGCAACAGAAGTAGCACTCTTACGAAGGTGCGGCACTCGCTGAAGCGACCCGGCTGCCTGCGGGTCCAGCTCCTCCTGCTACTCCCGAGTGGACCGTATTCCAGCCGGAACTGCCAGATGTTGCGGGATAGAAGCCATTGGAGCCGCCATAATAGCTATAGCCAGGTGTGCTATAGTATCCACTCTGTGGAGAGCCATAGCCATAGCCGTAGCCATAGCCAGGAGTGGCACCATAATATCCACCATCGTACGGAGATCCGAAACCTGCACCGTATCCACCGTATCCACCGTATCCACCGTATCCACCGTATCCACCGTATCCGCCGTATCCGCCGTATCCGCCGTATCCACCGTATGGATAACCGCCGTAACCACCACCCGATCCAGGGAATCCTGCGAAAAAAAGAAGAAAAACCGATCAAATAAATAAAGCGATCGCATGAACAATTGGGGTCTAAAATAGCTCTTGGAAGCGCAAGAAATAACTGTAATCTTCTGGCTCAAAATATATTTTGTGTACTCGAAAACTAACCGTTATGTTGAGCGAACGAGATCACACCTTTAATAGGAAATATGTATGTTTAATTTTGTTAGATGTATCAGCGAACGCAGAATAAGTTCCGTTCCGCTTCGATACCTGTAGGCTACTACATACTACATACTACGACATACTACATAAGCACTAATTGATCTTGCCACCATAAGTTGGCCTCGGCGATAATGTCGCTCTAAAGCGATAATTGGCTGGAAACGACGCTGTATGAAAACGAGACCTAGGGCGTCGGAGAGGAGTGAAGAAGTGTGCATATAGCGTACAGCATATAAAATTTGTTAATGCACGTTGTTTACGTTACATCCGAAAGGTTCTTTTTTAAACGCCGCTACGCGTCCGGAAAGAAACCTCCTCGCAAAAAGTGCGTTGAAAATTACTGAGGGATCCTTATGGTCTTCCTACTTCGTTTTGTTTCAGGGAGATATTAGCCCTAAATGACTCTTCGTGCAAGCACGTGCGAGCGGATCAGTCAGTGCAAATCGTCATTCAAAGTGGTGGTAGTGATAAGTGTGGTACCACGATGAGCGTGTTATAAACCAATAAGCAGTACCAGTTGCCTACCTATAGGGCGAGTAATGGAGAAAATCTTTTTGGCACGATAGAGCGAAGAAGTGCCTTTCCACTCTGTGAAGAAGGATGACCAGCGAAGCTGTATATGTGGGCCCCGTAATGGCGAACTGCACGTCCGCCACGGGTCTGCCCGCCATTGCACAGCCTTTGAGATCGGCGCGCGTATGGGGAGTGCGTAATGCCTACATCACCTCCGCCGCGGGTCAGCCTGGTATCGCACAATTTTCGGGATCGGCCCACGTACGGAGAATGCTTAGAGCCTGCTTCCCCTCCGCCACGGATCTTCGGGATCGGCGCACGTATGGGGTGTTTTGTGTCGACACACGGACATGATCCTGGGAGAACGAACCCTTAATAGCTTCGCTGTGAAATAGGTTACGTCGTTGAGATAATTAATTAATTAATTAATTAATTAATTAATTGATGACGACGACGTACGCGGGAGCACTGGCACGAGCTTGGTCGCGCGGTAGCGTCGAGGGTGCGCATACGAGCCAGCAGTGGGTGAACACGACGATGCTGGAGCCAATCCGGATGATGACAGTTTTGTGCTAGCACACGGACACGATGCTGGGGAAAGTAGCCCTTAGGAGCTTCGCTGTAAAATTTGAAGTGAAGCTTTCATTGCATCTTTTCCCTACTTTTCAGGTACTGGCTGCTCCTGTCTTGACAACTATACAACTTGAGCCACTGGCTATTTGTCACTCGGTGTGTGTCGGGTGCTGGCTGCTGGGCGCTATCCTGGGCGATTTCCCTCCCGGGTATTGTGCAGACAAGCATCTTATATAGTGCAATGCGCGGCCGCCGGCGCTTGTAGATCTCCAACACACACCGGCGGTATCTCGAACACAAACTCGGTTTTGTCGTTACGTCGTTGCCCTCATTCCTTTGTCGTTCGGGAATATACCGCAGACCAGATACCGGATATAGTCTGTCGTGGTCCTTCCGGCGTCGTAATTTATTCGGGCTCATTTTTATTGTCGTCTTCCGTTCGTCGCATGCCACCTTTGGTCATTTTGTCGCCATCACGCCATTATCCTGTTATCTTCACGTCGCCGTGGAGCTGTCATCTCGTATTAACCGTTCACTTTTCTGGATGCGACCAATTGCTATTAGATTCTCATAAATTACAATTCACGCGCACGGAAATGATCAAAATTACTACGTTTGTTGGTATCCAAACCCAGGGCGCCGTGGAAACGTGACCCTGTTAAGGCACCTACAGCACCATCCGGGAAAAATAGTCTCCTCATGCCCCCATAAGTGAGGCAACGGAGAAAAGTAAAATGTGACATGGTAAATAGGCTCCGATTTCTAGAGAGGCGCGTGGTTTTGAAGACCCTGTCCGCAGTGCCCTCGCTCCCGCGAGGCAAATCGAATAAAGTTATATAAAAAAAATCAGAGTTTATTTCAAATACATTTTGACATATCATGTTTGCTGGTCAATCTAAGCACATCGTGCTTGAAGGCCAGTATCGGCGCGCGCTATGGAATTTGCCTGGCAAGCTCTGAACACCGCGCAAAGGCCACTGCAATGGAGATGTTCAGGTGTCTTGCGCTGTTACTTCGGTTAGTGTATTTCGTGTGGTCAATTAACCAGTGCAGAAATTGATTAACGCGGGACACAGGCAAGTTCGGACTGAGTCTTTTCGAACCTAATATGATTATTGTCACGCAGCATACTATTGCTGTGTGTTTTTAAACTGGAAAACACTAATTTACGTGCACATTTGAATGCCTGTATTACCAAAACACCACCGACCTTAGCTAAGGTGCTAAACTAAAAAATCTAACGTGACGAACTATTGCTTCAAGTACTGGGAGATGTGCGGATACTGCTGTTTTTACGGTAGCACGTACCGCGCGCAACCTAGTATTGGTTACCTTTGTCTGGCATATTCTGCAGCCTCTTCGGAGGGTCCTCCTAGCTCTCTTTAACTGTCTGTAGCATTGTTTAGCAGGCTTACTGTTAACGGCTGGCTCTTGGTCCGTAGAATGCTGCTGTGATTGTACTGAAGTGGCGTCATTGATCGTTAAACAGTGCTTGGTTACTCGCGTGACTCTCATATACAGTATTCTCACTATCTCCCTGTGTCCAGTGAAATTTATTGCTTTAGTTCATGCAGGAATAAAATGTGAAGATATATATGGTACATGGTCAGTGTTACTGTAACTTTGTTTTTCACGATGACGCTCTAGCAAAATTTACGTCTGACACCTTCTTTTTATTTCAGTATATTATTGCAGTAATTCTCCTAGAATAACCTACTTCACAAGGGTATTTACGACCAGCTTTTTTTTTGTAATAACTCATGTGCACACTCATTATGTATTGCCAATTTTTTTATGTTAATAAAGGTATCAAAAGTGAAAAGAGACAGGCACATAGTGGGGCTGAGGGATGCGAGAAAGTGCCGTCCTGTCCGCAAACAATCCGAGAGGAACCACGGCGCTGCGTCACTGTTGCGCTGCAATTTGCTCTTCACGTTTGTTTTAACGGCGTGTAGCACAGCCGTAACATATTGCACAAAGGAACGATGCAAAACATCCTGCAGACAATTTGCGGAAATGTATCTAAAGCGTGAGAGCCTATAGCCACAAAAAGGTGTTATGCTACCTCCCCCCCCCCCCCCTCTTATCCCGTAAACGTATGTTACAGCTAATCATGATGCAGGAGAAGATTATAGGCGAAGCTGACCGGCCATTGACATATATCCCTTAAGAAGAAAATGTATTGTGCATTCGGACCTAGATGGCGAATCACTAATGTATCACAAAGGTGCTGCACAATGTTGATTAGCATTGCGAAAACACATCGAAAGCAGGTCTTACCGTAGCCGTAGCTGCTTACTCCCAATCCAGCAGTTCCGCCGATATTTAAGCCTGCATCTCCTCCAATGGAGACAGTACGCCCTGGGAATCCGTGAGGGCCAATATTATCGACGCCGGCACGCAGCTCAGCGCTTGCTCGCCCTCCAACTCTTGCGTCGCCTCCCAGACGACCTGCCCTTCGCGCATTCGTCAAGGCGGCTGTAAAGAAAACACATATGATGTTGCCGTGAGGTTACATGTCAATGATATTACAAAAAAAAACCCCACACCCATTAAACCCTGCAAAAGTGGATGCACAGCGAAGCTGTTGCCGACATTAGGCAAGCACCGCCGCCAAAAGCGACGTTTGTCACGCGCCTCTAAGCCCTCCGCCAAGCGCAAGTGCCTTATTGAACTGATTTAATTTTTCTAAGTAAATTACGTCACAGAAATCGTAAAGTACGACTTAAGCGCAAGCAGCGGACGTGATGACTTCGGATTGCAATTATAATATACGAGATAACTTATTTCTGTTAGGCGGAAACTCAGACAAAGCCATTTGCCAGCTTCCGTTTGAGGTCTTCTAGGTGGAGGTGCGGGTTTTTGTCATTGTTTGTCACGATGTCGATTACGGTCGCAGAACACACTGTGTGACAGATGCAACGGGCAGATCGCCCACGCATCAAGGACAGATACATCGTGTGCACATGTACGTCACGGGCGCACACACGCGTGCGGGAAGGCAGCATTCACAGTGGCGTAGCTAGGTCGTCTGGCCCCCGAGGCCTATAGGTCTTCGGTCACCCCGCCTTTGGTGTAGTCGAGGAAGGCGAGGATATCGACAATTTCCGGGTTTCAGCACTAGTACAGCCGCCTTGGATACCGCGCACGTTCCCCGGGTCCCCCTCTCCTTCGCTTTATTTCCCAGGGATCGCGAATGCAGCAAATATACACGCTGTTTTTCTCGCGCCAAATAACACAGGGTGCTGCACTGATAACTTGTGATAAGCCCATGTGCACATCTTCTGTCAGACTGTAAGGCTTGACAGCCGATAAAAATGCGGCATCGTGGAAAATATGGCTCACGTCACAAGTAACAAAAGATATCTTTATAAGAAAGTTTTAAGTACCAATGTTAGCGGCAATATTGCATTTGCAAAATTGAAGCTCGACGTTCATATCTTGCCCAACAACAATTTCACAAAAATCGTCGTAGGTACTATGGCACGCAGTATTTTGTCAGTGGGCATCCCTGAATGAAAACGAAAATTAAATTGTGTGTTAGTGACGCTCATCTCCCCACCCTACTAGAAAACGCTACCTGCCTCCCCGCTGCGCGGGCGCCAATGCTATGACAATTACGAGTTCTCTTCATTCTGATCAATAAAGCCTTGTTTTCATTTGCTGCTATACGGACAAACGTGATTACTTCCGCACGTGACAAACGTGGGGAAGTAAAAGCGAGCCGGACATCGCGGCGGGCCCGCGACTACAGCCTGTCGAGTCATACGCCGCCAAACTCTTCGGCCGCACCGAGTCTGAAGACGATCCAGAGAATCCCATTCGCGACTTTTGACGGCCGCACTTATGCAACGTCGCTCCCAACGAACGCTTCACCGTAAACACAAGCGCCGTGCGCGCTGGTTGAACGCCCTCTTGCTACTGTCTTTGTTCGTCTTCGCTGCGCGTTCTGAACGGAAGAGGGACCCAAGAGCCCCAACGCCTTACAACGCCTCATTGTATGTTTAGCGACTCCTGCTCCCAGCATGAACGCACAGCACGAGCGCACCCCACATGAAACGTTCCGCTAAGGCGAGCAGTTTAGCGACCATTTCGCGAATTAAATTTTTTAATGCCCGCAGATTCGTGCAATTATTTCTTGGGGTGTTATAGAGCTGCAGCCGACAATTCTGCGGCGCAACGCATCGGGTGCATGAGCTCGGGCTACTGGATACCGGAACATCCTTTGCAATTTGCGCCCAGTCAAGCCGGCGGAAAGAGGGGTGTCTTCAGGCGTATGTGACAGCCCCCCACCCTCACTGGCCCCTTGCACCCGCCTCCCCCCCCCCCTCTATGTTGCTACGCCACTGAGCATTCATCCTCATTCTCCTCGGCTTTCCGCCAAGCGCAAGTGCATTATTGGACTTACTCAATTTAGCAAACTCAACTGCGTCCGAAAATTCGTGAAGTACGACTTACAAGCTGCAGACTCGATAGCTTCAGGTTGTAATTCGAACATACAAGAATAATGGCATCGTCACGTGGCAATATTGCCTGATGACGTAATCTGATGACGTCATATGATCTAGCGTGACGTCACTCGATGACGTCTTTTTTGAAGTGAGGACGTCATCTGATGACGTCATGCCATCTTTTAGAGAAGCAGCACACTGTGCGCTTCCCGCTCCCTTGCACTGTCTCCGGGATCGGTCCACATTTTCGCGTGAAACTCAAACGGAAAAGCCTTCCCTTGTAGGAGACTGGCCGGCGCTCCTGAGCACCCAGCCTTGCAAGGAGCCTACGCGCTTGATGCCTCCATAGCGTGAAACTTCAGTTGATGATGTGCCAATAGTAGACTGCTAAATAATTCCGATGCTTGAGTCTCTAAGTTGGTTCAGTAATTTAATATAATACCTGCGTTGTTAAAAAGGGAGAGTACAAGCAAAGGTGATCTGGTTGGCTGAAAGAAAGTGGCTCAGTCTGGGAGGAGGTAGCAGAATACCACTGACAAAATATCAACACTAAAAGAGATTGGCAGTTTCACCGAGCGCGTGCAAAACGGTCAGCGACTGCTAACGTGGTGAATATAACTAAAGACTTATACTGTGTCGCACACTGTAATTTGCAGGAAAACATTTCACAGGAAAAAAGAATGTGAAAGACAGCCTCGATTTGCTGTGTGTTTCTTTTTGCCACATTCATAATCATTGCTTTCTAAGTTATTTTTATCTATCATAGCGTGATAGTACATGTCGAATCGAAATGTAGCAGTACGAAATGAATCTTTCCAACCTCTCCACCTGATACCACAGCTTAATTTGATTTAACCTAGCACATCATCCAGCGGCAGACATGGTGCATTTGACTTGCTGGCTATCACGTGCTACCCTTTCTCAAAATGCTTCTCTGAAGCTGCCTAAAAGTCTAGAAAATTCGATGAGGCGAGAGCACTTGCTACAGTTCTAACTACCGCTTTCGCTTGCCGTGTCGTAAGCTCAGAACACTTTTTGATAATGAGAGGCTAGACAAAAGCATCGATTAATACGAAACATCTCATTTTTGACAGAACGTTTCTGAAGTGTGTGCACTGAAAATGAAAGGTTAGAAAAAATACATCGCAGCGCTGTTTATATTGGTTATTTAGCTCACCCACGACGTCGCGGGATCAAATCCCGGCAGCGGAGGCCGCATTTTTATGGGGCCGAAATGCAAAAACGCCCGGTTCCCGTGAATTGGGCGCACGTTAAAGATATCGTGGTGGCCAAAATTAATCCGGAGTCTCCCACTACGGCATGCCTCATAATCGAATCGTGGTTTTTGCACGTCAAACCATAGAATTCAATCATTCATTCACAACTCACCCGCCGAAAAAAGGCAAACGACGATAAACGCTTTCATTTTGCGGTTGTGTTCGGGAAGCTGTCCTCTGTAAACGGTTGATCTCCGACGGCAGATTATCGCGGTTGCAGGCTCTAGCTCGCTTTTATTGCGATCAAATGTGTAAAGCGAACCATTCTTTTTCGTTTCATTAAGATACTGTTTCTTTTTCTTGTCAACAACGGCAGCAGGTTGATCGAGCAGTTCGACCCTTACGCAGTTAGAAACGAGGCAAGTATTATTCTTTTCGGTGTTGCTTGATAGGCAAGCAAAAAATAAATAAATAAAAACGCGGGAAGCATTCATAGACGACACTGTATTTGTCTTGCCCCAGGGAAGGGTATCAGGCGAGAAAAAACGCGCGCACTGAGAAAAGGAATGCAACACCGCACTCTTTCTTCTCCGGTGACCTCGCTAAGCTCCATAGGAGAATACAATATTTAGTTTCATTGGAACTGACACACACTTTCACAATAAAGAATATTTTCAGTTTTTAATGCACCACATGTTTCATTTCTTTTTCTCAGCCAAGGTAAAGGTATCGAATGTGCTTTTATAACGGGCTAAACCAGTGCAGATCTTAGACCAGACTGAAATTTAGTCTGTGGTGTCGTCCGCTCATCTTTGCTATATTTTTTCACAGGTCATTTTTTGTTGAAGATAATAGTTGCAGACGTGCCAGACGCACTTCAGTAATCGAACCCGTGTCACTTTTTTCCGATTGGTCAAATTCAAGTTGACGCTTGTTGCTTTCTTTTTACAGCGAAGCTCTTTACCTCTAGCATATGCATCCCCCGCATGCGTTCCCAGAGGGGATACCCTGGGCGGCTTGCGTCCTTATCGTAGACAGGAATTCGCACGCAGCGGACCATTTGGGAAAGAGGGACAAAGAGTGTGGCGATGGCGCCTGTGCACGTGGCCTGCGCCTCTGCGGTCGGAGATGCCAGCGTTGCTGGAAGGGAGGCGGGCAGTAGGGCAGAGGGGGAAAGACTGTGGCGACGGCGCTGCAGCAATAGAAGCGGGTAGGGGAGAGAGGGAAAGAATGTGGCGACAGCGCTGCAGCAATGGAGATGGCTAGGCGAGAGGGGGAAAGAGTGTAGGCGCCAGCGTTGCAGCAATGGAGACGGGTAAGGGAGAGAGGAAAGAGTGGGGGGCGACAGCGTTGCAGCAGTCGAGACGGGTAGGGGGAGGGGGAAAGAGGGTGGCGACGGCGCCGATGCACGTGGCCTGCACTTCTGTGGTTACAACGTCCCGCGCGTAGGAGGTGCCCGCGCGGCTACACCAGCGGTTGCGGCAGATGCATGGGAGGTGCAGTGACCGCGGTGGTGCTTGTGTTGACGTTGTGCGTGAAAAAAAAAGAATCTGTGAATTCATAATGTACGCAGCCCATGTATGCAGCCTAAACAGATTCGCTGGTAACCGTCCCCATTAGAATGTTGCTGCCCCGGGAATTTCTTTTGTCTTGCATTTCTTAAAGTAAGCGATGCTAAGATGAGAAACAAAACCCAAATAGCATATTACATCTGAAAAAAGGTATATAAGAGATAACGGAAACCGTTCCTGTTTACAGACAAAAAATAATGCTTGAAACTGTCTTGCCAGCATGCGTATTTTAATAAAGGATCATCGGTTACATTTTGGCGCCACTGTTGCAGTGCACTGGTCTGTTTGTAGGGCAGTTAGGCAGTAAGCAGTTTTTAAAGACTTTAAGCACGGGCTAAATGTACTTAAATGAGACGCTAGGCCAACGCCTGTTCGATAGCACAAGGCCGGTGCACTTCGATACGTGTCGTTACGCTACCTTGTCCGACTGCCGTAAAAAATTAATGGGGACGCTCCCGAGTAAGCCGTGGTGATTTTGACGTCACCGCTTTCGTCACGCTGGGATTGGCAATGGAAATTTCCGTCCAAGTAGTGTGATGTAATAAAACAGAGTGCACAAGCCAGATATCTGGGAGGCGCTGGTTCAGCCTAGTAGGTAGGACATTCGGCTTCTGAGCGTGTGGTCGTAGGGTGGAAACTAACTACCGCCAAAGTTCTTTCTTTCACATTTCTTCTTCTTTTATGCATTAATTTATTAATAGCGATCACCAGGCAAAATTAGAACGCATGCGAGGACTTGCGCGTGCAAAGAACGAACGGACAACACAGGCTTGCGAGAGTGAGCGTGACGTGGCGTCGCGACGATGCCCTCTCCCTTCACGTAGCATCTGGAGTGCCAGCGCGGCTGCAAGTGTTCCCTTTCTACCGCTCTGCTCCGCCGAGGCGCGCCCGTGACGTGTTGTCGCAGCCAACGGGAATTTAGGTGCAGTTTCGCTGCTATAGACGCCTGCTTTTTTCGCTCCATGACCTATCTAATGCTTTCGCCTCAATAAAATAATTGAGAAAGTTTCGTTAACATCTGCAGACCTTAGAACATCTTATGTTTATGAGAGACAACATCACGTGATTTTGCGCTTCGGAACATCGAAGACGTCCGCCGTGTGAAGTATACATAAATGAATGTAGCACAGTGTTACCAGAAGGGAATGCTATATATATATATATATATATATATATATATATATATATATATAGGTAGGCTGTGGTTAATTGCAATCATATAGTTACCAGCGCGGCGAGAACTGCATAATGAAAGAGACAAGAACAGCTATTTTTCTCTTTTCCATCTTTTTCTAACGATCTATTTGATTTTTCTCCGTATCTTCACTGGCTCAGAAGAAGCCGCAGTACCGTTAGAAACTGGATCCACCACTCTGCCGGGCGTATGATAAGCTAAGACGAGTGGAAAATGGAATGAACCATTACGAAATACGACGGTAGGACTGTTGCTCGCGCTGTTAATTGTAATTTTCTCTAGTCAAGAATCCAAAATGTGCACGTTGCTAATATAATATCACCTATTTGTGTGATAAAAGTAACTGTGGGCCACCAGAGAATAGTCTTCACGGTGATAATTGCAGAAACGATCTCAGAAATTCGTCATAAAACAAACCTGCAAAGCGCTTTGTTTTATCTCAGAAGGTGGCTGTGCCGCCACCTTCTGAGGCGTAGTTGTGTTCTCGTTCCCTTTTATTTTCTCTTTACTACAGAAAGCGTAATACGATAATCGAAACAATAGCTGCTACCTTTTAATAACTTGGCAGTTAGCGAATAGAAGAGTTTAATATATTGTGCTTTATTTGACTTCACCGCTATTAGCTTCACATGAATGGTATTTGGCGAAAAATCGAGCTTCCTGATTCACTTCATTCTTCTTTGTGACGTTTTCTGTGGAGTCACTAAGTGCTGATACACGAAAAGAATGATACATGTCTTCAAACAGTGGTCCGCATTGGGCTTGCAACAATGAATGCGAAGAACTGCATTATCCTGTGATACTATGGGTATCCATATAACATGCAAAGCACGGTAATCGTGTTTCTGCATAAGCCAGTTCGGTGTGAATAATGCGTACTTGTTCCGATGGCACGGCATACCTTTCCAGGCATTATGCGCCTTCTACACCGACGCGCTCTCAAGCACACACTCACACGTGCTCACTCACACTAGTGCACACACGAGCACATGCACACACACCAACGGATTATCCAGCCAGAATAAACAGTGTTGTTCAGTAACAGCTCTACATAGTACGCGTTACACATGCTTCGGAACTTAGAAATCGCCCACACAACCACCAAGAATTCTGTCACGGTCATCGAATCATTCGTTTCAGCTGTTACAAAGTACGGCTCGCGTAGCAAATGACTGGCTCGGTTGCCTCTTGCTCCTGAATGAGGACGGCACCGAGGCCAACTATGCTGGCATCCTTGAGAAGCTGATCAATATTTCCTTCGACAAATTCTCTCGGAACAGGATTCGTGTGCAGACGTTTCTGGAGATCCCAGACGGCATCTTATTGGTACTGCTCATAAACAAAGGGGACCTGGTCCTTTGGAAGTCGATAAAGGGATCTGCTGTTTTTGAAAAGTTAGCCACGAAACGTCTGTAATACACGCAAAGGCCGAAAACTGGCCGTGGTTGCGTTTTCTTCGCCGGCGTTGGAAAGGTGGCCGCAGCCGTGGTTTTTTCCTGATCTGTTCAAATGCCATCATCGTATCCAAAATGGCATTTTCAGGTATTAGAGAGTGGCTGGCAATAAGAATGACTTAAATGTCGTCTTGTAGACGCTGTAGGTGACGCTAAAAGTTGCAGAAAACACCACGATTTTACCTAACCACACGAGACATCGCTGCCATTTCAGACCTGGCAAAACAGTGTCCATCAAACACTGGAATAGAGCAGGCGTAGACCACAACGCTAACGGAGCGACCTTAAATTCGTAGAGTTCATCGGGATCAATAAAGCTGGATTTCTCGCGATCATGGTGATTAACATATATATGCCAGTAGTCACTACGTAGATCCATTGAGGAGAAAATTCGGGCGGGTAGACGACAATCGAACAATAAACCTCCTTTTTTGTAACATACTTCAGCTTATCGTAGTCAACGCAAAAATTTAGTGTACCGTCTTTCGCTTTGCCAGCACAACGAATGGCACACAGGGTCTCGTTGAAGGCTGAATGATGTCGTTGGCAAGCAAACATTTGTTGGACTTGGTACCGAATGGCGTCTTGCTGTCTGCGAGAAATGCGGGGGCATGGTGATGCAGCGATCTTTCATCGGGGCCAGTAATACTGTGCTGCGTGATCGCGGTGTGTCATTGACCTTCGACGTTGAGGCGAAGCTGTCTTGCTCTTTTGTTGTGTAGCCAATAGTTGAGAATTCACATCGATTTACTGGTTGTCGGTAGGTTGCCGTGGGAATTTTCAGAGGTCTAACCAACTGCGAAGCGTGCAACATAGTCGTTGATTGGCTCCTAATAGGGGATCGCAGTACGTTGATCGCACTGCTGATATTCGCGGTCAAAAGTGGTCTCCAAGATCTCCATTGTCAACGATGTCGCCTGCACGACGCCACAGGCAATGCAAGCCCGCCGACGCAACAGGACCGACAGATTGGCTTCAGTGATTCCGACAAGGGGACTGTCACCGGCGCTTTCCACAGTGACTAACCTAGTTATCCTGAGTATAAACGTATTATATAGTCGTGCCAGATATGTAAGTTCATGACCTGAGGGCAGCGGTCATCTCCGTGAGTTACTAGCTTGCCGGAAAATGTGACTAGCCACTGGCGAAGGTTACTCTCAACGAAAATCCTTGTTAAGAATAAGTTGCGTGGGACACTCAGTCAATATGGTGGACTAAACGGCGCAGATGGGCAGACTTCAACCTTCGGAGTACGTATACCAATCGGCATCACAATATAACGACCCACTCTATGGATAAGAGGTGCTGGCTACGGGCTGCCATCGCCTTGCGAAGTGAAAAACCAGTTCCCTGCCCCTAACAAGATAATCAGCGCCAATATCGACAAGAGCGGTGACTGGGTGCTTGTCAGCAGAAAGAAGTATGCCAACGTAAACACTTTGGTCTTGGCCGTAGGAAGCAAAAACCGTCACTAGTAAACAGTCGTCGTGGTCAAGTTGTGAGAGTGAAATATTTTAAACTGCGATCAACAGTAGTCCCACTTCCAGAGGTCGCTGTTCTTATTTTCTCCAACTTAGAATTGGGGACCTATGACCAACGAAGAGTAGTGCAGCGGCTAGGTGGCGTCAATCGCCGAGGAATAGCAATCGAGGCTGGCGCCTCTGTGGAAGGGGCGACTGTTCAAACGGCTGGATCTTCGCAAGTGACGGTGAATGTTAATTTGACAGGTATTTCTCGATCTGTCTGGGACGTTTGGCTTCACATGTACGATGAACATAAGGGTGAAATCCTCGAAGACCCGCCGTTCGATACGTGCACTCGTCATACAGGTGGTCCGCTCCACCGCAATGGAAGCAAAGCTGCTGATTGTCGGTTGACGCCACACATCTCATTTCGAGTAAAACACGTTGTGGGGCTAGTTGGTGCATAGCCTTGTCCTGTTTTTGTTCCTTCCTAGTGTGCTGTCACTTTTGGCGCTTCATATTTTGAGACCTGATTTCCACTTACCAGGTCAAGGGCTGCCGTGCTTGTGCACATACGCAGCTTGTCCGTAGAATTGGTGCATTGGGGCGCTGTAACGTAAAGCTGTTCAAAACCTTTCTATTTCAATTTTGAACTCAGCCATGCACAATTGTTCATAAAATTTTTGGGCCACCCCTACTTCACCTGTCTGTCACGCGAAGTCATGAAAGCGTAGAAAACGCCCCATCTGATATGATATGTGCACAATGGTCTATGATTAGACCGAAGGAAACAAAAATACACGCTTCTGATTGGCCGCCCTTTTCGCCATTAGTCTTTTGCTCTTGGTGAAACGTGTTCGGGCTGCGCCGCCTTCTCCTGTCTGTGACGCGACTTCATAAAACCGCAAAAACACCGCGTCAAAGTGATGCGAACGCGTTAAAGACGCATTATTATGCCGAACAAACTGATTTTTTTGTTCTGAATAGCCGTTGACTGCCCCGTTACGAACGGAATAGAAGGCTGCTCCCCGATCACTCCGGCACTGGCTACTGGGAGCTGCCTGAGTGCATGGATTGATTTGCGCAAAATAATTTTTTTTGCTTGGTAATCTAACGTTATTGAGCCCTTTGAGCACGTATTGCTCTGCCAACTCTTCTTTGCTGAGAGACCATTCTGGCAGCATTTTTAACCTTCCGTTGCGCGCCGCCGCGATTTTCGACCAGCCACCGCAAGCTAAGTAATGGGGAAGTGGAGCAATCGCAGACACCAGCCCTGCCCTCCTCATCCAGTTATCTGCCTTCACTGTGCTAGCTCGGTCCCGTCAAACCGCCTACACTTGAATCGCCTCTTCTCAGCCAATTAGATAAGAAAGACTGCTCAATATAGGTAATCATACTCGCTTTGAAAGCAACAAAAGGGACCTCCTATAAACGATGAGCAAAACGAGAACAAGGTAATAGCAGGAGCCAACGTTTCCACAAGTGGGCGTGTCTTCTTCAAGACGACAAAAGACAAGTCCACTTGTCGAAACATTGGCTCCCGCTTTTGCCTTGTTCTCGTTTTGTTCATCGGCTTCAATTTCCATCTCCCGCATAAACGAGCAGCGCATTTGATAGGGCTTTTCAAACAACGCTGAAAATTACTGCCCGATGCTTGCTGCGGTGCTTACATAAAATTGACGCCAGCAGATTGGAACGAAAACAGATTGAAATAGTTTTGCGTTACAGAGTGCTTGGTTCTTCAAGAGAAAGGAGGTAACAATAGTGCGTGGCTCATGGACTGTGGAGGAGGCCATGGAGCTTCATCGTAAAACTGCATGGAGGCTTCAGTACGAGTCTGTGTCAAAGGATGTGCCACCTGTTAGACTTTCTCGTGGATAATGTCGTTTATTGGAGTCGCGGTTAGTTGATGTTGCACCCCTTGAAGTAGACGGAGCTGTTCACGCACAACGCACAAGTTACCGAAATCATTCAGTAACAACGTAAGTGATGATACTGTCCCAGTGATTTGGAGGTATTACAGCAAGAAAAGCCGCTGGCGCACTACTTCCATGGTCTTCGCCTCGCTAACGAGCTCGGCTGCCGTAGTCAGCACCCTCCGTGCCAGTGCAGCACACTTCTCCTTGACTATCTGCATCAGTAGGTGAACTTCCTTCCCCTCTGTCTCATCGGGTTAAGCAATCTTGTAGTGTCGCTACATTTCTTCAACAAACATGGCGAATTTTTCGTTGGGAGTATGGACCCGACAATGCAAGGCTTGCTGTGCTCTCTCCTTTCTTTCGGCGCCGCTGTAAGTATCACGCAACTGCCGCCGAAATTCCTGTCAGGTGATAAGAAATCGCGCATGGCTTTGGAACCATCTTGAGGTCGAGTATTCGAGGGCAACATACAAGTCCCTTAGCTAAATTTCTGTCGTGGTCCCAATGATTGAAAGTGGATACACGATCGAAATCATCCAGCCATTTTCCCCGTCCCTGAAAGGGTCTCCGTGGAAGGACCGCGACATGCGCGTCGTGTAATGAGCTGACGTGTATGCACGACGAACCGCAAAGTACTTGTGTGATATACGTGAATAAGTGTGGTATAGAAGTTACAAGAAAAAAAAAATAAAGTGGCTGAGGGAGGCTGGTCAACGTTTCTACAGGCCGACCAATCTTTTCCTAAGGCGGTCTGGTCATCCTCGGTGGGTTAGCTTTAACGGGTTAGTAGTGTGACGTCACATGCTGTCGATGTCAGCGGTGGCTCTATCATCAAAATCACCATGTCCATGTTTCTTTTGCCAGCACTCACGACCCCAGAAATCAATCAGGCAAATCTATAAAAATTTTAAGAAACGCGGAAAAAAAACTTGCTTTTTACGGGAAAACAGTGCATCAAACAGAACGATGCGCGTTATCAGCTGTATTTAATTAAGCGACAACGAATAACGAAGCTAATAATACTGACTGTTGCGACTATAAACTTAAATGGATTGCATAAACTCATTGTATCAAATTGTAACTATTTATTCAATTAAGTGGCTCCGCTGCCATAGGCGTTTTAAATAAATAAGAATTTTTATAATCTGTGGCACGACAATTGTGCTCCTGTATTTGGCTTTGGTGATCTTTACATGGCCTTGTATAGTGTGTTGAAGTATGTAGTAATCATACTACTTAGCTCACTGCGAATGTTCTGTAGTGTGTAACAGTTTTAAATGAAGGCTGTAGTTCGGCGAAGTTTCGCAATTTCACATTTTTTCCCTGTGTTATTGTGATTTGCCAGAAAGCGTATTATGCGGCCACAGATGGCATCTTTTCCAGTTCACTTTTACCTCTCGCTGTAGAGTGGCACGGTATGTTGCATGCACATCCTGGAACAGACCTATAGCAGGCGACTTCTGAATAAACACCCGAGTATATTCAGAATGAGATTGGGTATTCCGACAAAGAAATGGCAAGCTTTTACGCACTTTTGCTACTACGTAGTCAATGTGCCGGTGCTAAGAGGGCACATAAAGAACAACTAAACATCTATACCCTCTAATTATTTGTTGAGTGCATTAATAATCATATGGTCAAAACTTCCCGCAGGTATCCCGTTCGAAAACCACGTGCAGGCAGTCTTTTTCAGCTAAGCTTTACTATCGTTTATAATTTTTGCGTATTTGATTAGGTACACAAAAGTTGGGCTCGTGTAAAGCTTTTTCTGAACTACATACGTATAATTGAAATAGAATGAAATTGATAATCAGTATAACGACTGGAGTCCAATGCAAGCCAATTTTTATTATTGCTTCTTGCGCTGGATCGCGATCAAGAACAATTAGGCTGCAGCAGTAGCCGAATATTCCCTGAATTCACGTTGCGGTGCGTTAGGCGTAGTTTTACAGCAAAGATTCTAGTCGCCTATGCGGATGTGACACGACAGCTTTTGCGTGCACGTGCGCAGATATCCACGCACCACTTCTTCGACGCAAGATGCTGTGTGCTCATGCGCTACGCATGTATTCAGACGCGTACGCGCCGATCCCGCGCGCAGCTCTAGTGACGCATGTTATCTATGGCGAAAACAAAGTTGCGTTTCTGGAATAATTTGGTTTTGCAGCTCAGGTTCCTCTTCATAACTTTGTTTCTGACGCTTTACTTCAGCCTCCGAGGCCAAGTGCGTTGGAGGCGAGATTCACACCATAGTGGCGAACGTATTATTTTGCGTGTGAGCGGACGTCATCATGTAGAAGAGCAAACGCTATTGTACAGATGCGCACCTGCGTATAATTGATCTCCGTACCGAGTTCAAGAATCCTCCCAGCAGGTGCATAGGGAATGCAAGTGATTGTTCCGACCTAGCAACGTGGCTCGGCCAGCCGAGTCCCCTGCGTCACGTGGCTGAACTCGCTTAGCGGCATCAATATTCTCACTATGTTATTGTCGTAGGTCGCGAGCACCTGCTGCTAAACATTAGAAATGTGGAAGCACGTGTTTTCTGCACGGCTCTCATTGCAACATCCCTCCCCCCGCAAAAAAAAAAAATTAACAAAAGATGAAAACTCATTGTGCGGCATTGCAGCGTGCACATTGCCAAGTTCTTGCGAGCCGTAAATTAACTGCTGTTCTTGCTGCACAGTTGAAGGACTGATGTGTACAAAACTTGGAAACTATCAGCCCATGTAGGCCCTGCCCATTTCTTTAAAAAATCTCACAGCATATTGTGAACATAAAACTTGCGAAATTACTTGAAGAGGTGCGCAATAATACGCGACACCAGCTTGGTTTACAAAAAGGGAAGTTTGCAGAGTTGCGCTGGGCTCAGTATTGGCCTCGCTTGTAGTTGGTATGCATTAATGATGACTGTGAAAACAGGTTTATTGAAAAGGAAGGAAAAATAGGAAAGGTCGCGTCTAGTCCGGTGCTCCCATAACATATTCGGCGATTACCTGTCCCCGTCGAATCAGCGGCTGGCAGACCTCGGAAGCGCCGTAGTTGAGGATGCCTTCCCACTGGTCTGCGGCCCTCGATGCAAGAAGGATACGGGGAAGGGAATGGTATACCACTGGTACCAGTACCACAATACCTGACACTGCGCCCTACGCCAATCACACATCTTTTTGTTGTGCTAACGGCTAATGTGTGATTGACGCAACTCTCCCTATCCCACTTTCAGATCGCATTGTTAAGTCGTAATGTCAATAAAGCCAAATACACCATACTCATAGCTAAAAATAAGCAATTCGACAATGATTTAACATAGAAATTTTAAGATTTCTGGGTTGAATGACTAGCCTGTAGCAAATTCTGGGAAGTTTACTTGGAGCAGCACACACATTGAGAAAGACATGTCACTCGCTTGCGAATGAATTTATCAATATGATCGGTGCTTTCAATTAAATAAAATTCTGCTTTTCAAGATTGACTGAGCCCCAACTAGAATGTTCAGTGATAGTCTCTCTGTTGTATACTGTATCTTAATTTATGTTACAACCGTTAACGGTAACGGTGAAGAACTGCAATCTCTAAAGGACGTTGTCTCAGTCGCGAAAAACACATGGTTGGCACGAATAAACAATAGCTTTTGGTTTTTTTTCGATCATTATGTATTTTGTCAGCGTGCAGTACTATTCACGTTTAGTCACGTTATAAAATACACGTCATCTCTGCTTTATATAGTAGACCAGGGTACCCCTAAGACCCAGGTTTCGAAAAGGATCACAAATACGTGCGGTATGCAATCATTTAATTTTAGCGTACCACAACTATTAAAGGCTCATCCTGAAATAATACAAATACTTGAACTTTATAGCAGTGTGCGTGCTTACAAAAAACTGTTAAATTAGTCCTGGTTTAAACAGTTCAGCTTATTAACGTGGCTTTTGTGCTTAGTTTATTAATAATGGAACTCCTGCTATGTGTGCAACTCAGAGCATCCTATTGTTTTTAATGGACTTGAATAATCTACGCTGTATCATTTAAATTTTAATTTATATCATCTTTTAATTTCTCAAGGGCAACGTTCTCTTAACGTTCTAACGTTTCCGGAGAGACGATGACGAAGTGTCTCTTGGCGGAGTGTTGTTTTTCTCCCTATGGCTATTTCTTTGGAATCTCCAGTGTATCTATCAGTCGTCACGCCTTGTGCGATGGCGATGGAAGTGGACCATCCAGCACATCTGCTGGAACCGGTGGCATCAGCGACTGCCGCCTCCAGGAAACGGATCGGGCTACACACTGACTGCCACAGCGAAGTCACCCATGTGTACTCGCCCAGCAGCGAGGACCCTTCCGATGACGATGACTTTGAATTTTTGCGGATCCGCAAGGTGAAGAGAAGGAAGACCAGGACCTCTTCGTCCTCCAGTACACAAACTGCTGGGTCCACGCGGAGCTCTGACGCCAAAACCAACCTGTTTACGCATGTGATACCCAGCGTTAACATGATGCGGCAAACAGGCACTCTAGCTCGATTCAGCTGGAGACCGTGGTGCCAAACGAAATCACGGACATTAGAGTGAACATCCGCAAAAAATGTACTCGCGGTTGATGTTATGCATGTGGGTGCTCTTAGCGCTCTACGCAAAGTAACAGATCCTGATGACATGCAGGTGCGCTCTTGCATCCCGTCGAGCTCTGATGCAATCACCGGTGTCGTATACGACGTTGATTTGGCCATCCTCAGTAATGATTTGCCGATCCTGGTTAAGCCAGCGAGTGATCGTGACGTCATTGTTGTCTTCCGCCAGGGCAACTCACGCTGCGTGAAGAATAATTGTGTTCAAGGGCAACTGTCTCCCCTCGCATGTTATGGTAAGCCACTTCCGTCATCATGTCCGGCCTTTCATTCCGAAGCGTCTGCAGTGCCACAAATGTATGAAACTAGGACACATGAGCAGCGTCTGTGAGAACGAAACAGTGCCCCCGCTGCGCTGAGCCACCCGCCGCGCATAAATTGCAGCCACTGTCAAGAAACGTCCAAAGTGACGCATCTCATGAGGCTTCGTCGAACGACTGCCCAAAAATTAAGAAGCAAATCGCTAACTTAAAAGAGATGGCAAGGGATCATTCCTCTCATCGAGAAGGCACCGATAAAATTAGGAAGCGACGCTCCCGTCGCTGACGTTCTTCATGGAAAGCTTCTTCGTTGGTCCACTGTCGCGTCCACTGTCACCTCCGCCGCGGCCACCCAGGCAATGCACATCAGAAAGGTCTTCAAAGGACAAGCGCGCTCAGAAGAATATGGACACCAAAGCCTCGCCTGTGTCGCCAAAACGGAAACCGCCAGCAGAATCACTGCATGCCGATGGAAGTAGACCACTTCGGGTATCTCCTGCCGGTGTATTGGCTGGATAGGATCGGCAACTATTGAATACGATTCGAATGCTACTGAACAAGCTGGAGACACCGACAGCTTAACGCGCATTGCAAAGACTGGATGCACTGAATTCTGTACTTGCAAGCCTCATATAAGTACCATGGTTCACTGAATACTTTCTCTTCGCACTGAAATAAGAAGTGCGATAATATTTTCAATGAAATGCCAGAAGCTTGAAGTCCCGAATCTAGCATTTGCACGAATTTGTCTTGGAGAATCGATTTCCATACTTGTTACTTGCGAACCGAACATCATCATCATCATCAGCTTGGTTACGCCCACTGCAGGGCAAAGGCCTCTCCCATACTTCTCCAACAACCCCGGTGATGTACTAATTGTGGCCATGTCTTCCCTGCAAACTTCTTAATCTCATCCGCCCACCTAACTTTCTGCCGCCCCCTGCTACGCTTCCCTTCCCTTGGAATCCAGTCCGTCACCCTTAATGACCATCGGTTATCTTCCCTCCGCATTACATGTCCTGCCCATGCCCATTTATTTTTCTTGATTTCAACTAAGATGTCAGTAACTCGCGTTTGCTCCCTCATCCAATCTGCTCTTTTCTTATCCCTTAACGTTGCACCCATCATTCTTCTTTCCATAGCTCGTTGCGCAGTCCTCAATTTAAGTAGAACCCTTTTCGTAAGCCTCCAGGTTTCTGCCCCGTAGGTGAGTACTGGTAGGACACAGCTATTATACACTTTTCTCTTGAGGGATAATGGCAACCTGCTGTTCATGATCTGAGAATGCCTGCCAAACGCACCCCCAGCCCATTCTTATTCTTCTGATTATTTCCGTCTCATGATTCGGATCCGCCGTCACTAAATGCCCTAAGTAGATGTCTTCCCTTACCACTTTCAGTGCCTCACTACCTATTGTAAATTGCTGTTTTTTTCCGAGACTTAAACATTACTTTAGTTTTCTGCAGATTAATTTTTAGACCCACTCTTCTGCTTTGCCTCTCCAGGTCAGGGAGCATGCATTGCAATCGGTCCCCTGAGTTACTAAGCAAGGCAATATCATCAGCGAATCGCAAGTTACTAAGGTATTCTCCATTAACTTTTATCCCAAATTCTTCCCAATCCAGGTCTCTGAATACCTCCTGTAAACACACTGTGAATAGAATTGTAGAGATCGTATCTCCCTGCCTGACGCCTTTCTTTGTTGGGATTTTGTTGCTTTCTTTATGGAGGACTATGGTGGCTGTGGAACCGCTATAGATATCTTTCAGTATTTTTACATACGGCTCGTCTACACCCTGATTTCGTAATGCCTCCGTGGCTGCTGAGGTTTCCACAGAATCAAACGCTTTCTCGTAATCAATGAAAGCTATATATAAGGGTACGTTATATTCCGCACATTTCTCTATCACCTGATTGATAGTGTGAATATGGTCTATTGTTGACTAGCCTTTACGGAATCCTGCCTGGTCCTTTGCTTGACAGAAGTCTAAGGTGCTCCTGATTCTGTTTGCGATTACCTTCGTAAATACTTTGTAGGCAATGGACAATAAGCTGATTGGTCTATAATTCTTCAAGTCTTTGGCGCCCCTTTTCTTATGGATTGGGATTATGTTAGCGTTCTTCCAAGATTCCGGTACGCTCGAGGTCATGAGGCATTGCGTATACACGGTGGCCAGGTTCTCTAGAACAATCTGCCCACCATACTTCAACAACAACCGAAGATATTAAATCCTTACAGATTATGTGGTTACGAAGTTCTTGCCTCTTAAGGATGTGAGGAACGAAGCAACGCCCTTATTGACATCCGCACGGACTTGACCTATGTTTCGCATACTGTTCAGCCTCTTGACTGTAACTAATACGTATGCCTCCGCGTCAGAAGAAACAAAGTGTCTTTCACTCTTAATAGTTTGGTACATCTCCCCGTCAAGGTGGTTTCACTGTGAAAGATTGAAATACATATTAAAATAAACTGATGGCCCCTGCGTCATGGCTGGGGATTTCAGTGTACACCGCCTGCTTTGGAGAAGCACAAAGATAAACTCCAGGGGAAGGAATTTTGCGTAGCTTACCTCTGACTATGACTTCTGCACCATGAACGGTGGTAGTCCGACATATCTGCGGGGTTTTACGTAGAGTAGCTGCCTGGACTTGACCTTAGGGTCACGGAGTTTCACATCATATGTTAAATGGGTTTGCGACGTTGAGACTCATGGGAGTGATTACATTCCCACCTACCTAAAGATTGTTGGACTCACTCGGTCTTTTTGTCGTGGTGTCGTGAAGAGCACTGACTGGACTATGTTTACGTCGCTCGTAGAAGAAGCGTGTCGGCGAGATTTTGCCGGCAACGTCGACGACACGATCGCAGAAGCAATGAAAGCTGCCAGGTGTTCACTGTCACTGTCGTCAAACTGAAATGATTTCCACATTGAACTTGAGAGACTTCGTGCGATCCGATGGTGTGCAGAACGATGATGCAGACGCACTAAATCAGCTTATGATCTCAGACACGCACGGTGCATTCAGAAGAAAGTTTAGCGTCACATAGACAAACTAGAGACTGAGCGATGGAAGACATTCTGCAAATTGCTGGACCCTCGCAAGCCGCTTTCATATATCTTGAGACAGTCTGTCGCATTCGCTCATCCCCGCAACCACGACAACCCTTCGCAACTTGGCTCTCCATCTCAGCCAAACTGAGCTTGGTGTGGCAGAGGAATTCTGTGCGAGAGTCACTAGCGAGCCTGTCAACACCACCGTTGATGTTAGGGACTTGCCAGTGGCTGGGGTACCACAAGTGAATGTGTCCTTTGCCATGGAAGAACTCGAAATTGCCCTGGCGGTTACTAAACGATCAGCCCCTCCAGGCCCTGACGGCGTCACATATGCTGCCCTTCGACATCTTGGACAGAAGACAGAGGGGAAGAAGAGCGCTTCTGAGCAGTTTCAACAACTCATGACATAGTTCACCGGCAATGGAATTTAAGCCACTGGTACCATTGCTAAAGCCGGGAACATTTACGTTGGACTTGGCGGCGAATCGCCCTATCGCTCTGGCAAGCTCCATCTGAAAGGCTATAGAAAGGATGGTCCTTGCACGTCTGGAATGCTATCTCGAGCATTACACTATTTACCCCGCTTCTATGACATACTTTCGTCAGGGTCGTTCCTCAATTGATAGTGGCATTACCCTAGCAACGTTTTTGCAACAGAAAAAACGTCGTAAGTGCATATCAGTTGCGGTTTTCTCGACGTGAAAGGCGCGTATGACAACTGTGCACGTGACGTCATCATCAACTCCCTGGAGACTATTGGAATCGGTGGCGGCATGCTTCGCTGGTTATCCGACTACATAACACACCGGTCGTTTTTCATACAAACAGAAGACCCACAGCCCAATATTACACATACTGTGGCGTGCCCCAGGGAGAAGTATTGAGCCCCACGTTGTTCAATGTGACACTAATTGGTCTAGCTGAAGTTTTACCTAGAACACTCCACCTCTCGATAAAGGAAGATGACACTTGCCTTTGGTTTTCTTCGGTCAATCACCTTTAGGTCTGCGCGCAATTGTTGCGGGTGACAACACTTACATATTCATGCCTTCCAAACACAAGGTTTGACTATATCGACCGAGAAACGTGCATTGATTGCATTTACACGTGAACCTATGACGCCGTACCCAGTCCTCATTAAGGGACACACTATCGCCTATCGAAAGACGCATCGATTCTTGGGCGTAATAATCGACCGAAATCATTCTTGGAGCTCCCATTGCACGTGCCTGAAAAAAGAACTGTCTTCGATTGCCCACAAACTGAGATTCATGTGCGGGAAAACATGGGGCATATCTATACGCTCCATGCTTCAGTTGTACAGATCTCTATTCCTAGCACACCTACACTACAACCTTCCAATGTTGTCCAGTACGTTCAAGTCAAATGTTTTCTCATTAGGTAGCTTACAGGGCCAGTTATTGTGCACGTGTTTAAGAGTTTCCAACTGCGCGTCAACATCTGCAACAATCGTGCTCGCCAAAGATTATCCCATCCAAACATACGTTGCTGTGGATTGTTTCAGGACGCATGTCCGCCATCTTTCCCGCGTCCCCACTTATCACAAGGCGAGGGTGGCGATAAGGGCTTGTTGGTCGGTCATCACTGTCAGCGCTTGGCTTCATCTTCGTTTCATCTTGCGTCCTTGTTTTGTTGCGCTATACAGATACCTTTAATCGTCACAAGGTGTTCTTGCCCTTGCAGAGACCTCGTCCAACGTTTTCTGGTTATGACCACCTATGCAGGGAGTGTCCCATCAGGATACACACCAAAGGCAAGGCCTTCATCCCCCTTCAGGTGTTTTCAACAGCCTCAAGTACGTCTTATTCCGGTTGTAAAGAAGGCTAATCACCCCAAAATATCTCTGAAACAGATGACGTTGCTATTTATCAATAAGATATACGGGGAAGGAGTGCACATCTATACCGATGGTTCGGTTTCATCTACCAGCTCTTCAGGTGCCGTTGTCATTCCGGATACGAAAACTACAATGAAATTCAAGCTGTCACACACGACAACATCAACGGCGGCAGAACTTGAAGCCTTGTGTTCTGCTGTCAACTACCTCCCGCAAGAGACACCTCAGAAATGGGTAATGTTTTTTCGACTGTAAGGCAGCGAGCACTTCAGAGTCTGCATTTTGCCCTATATCACAGGACTCATGAGCATATGACTTATCAAATAAGAGAGCACTATTATTAAGCTATCGCTAAACGGCATGAAATTATATTCCAGTGCCTAGCTGGACATACCGGCATTGCTGGTAATGACCTCGCCGACGAAGCCACCCGGTCTGCCCATCTGGACGCACGACCAGTTCCAGTCCCCTTATCCAGAACTGACGTTGCAAGAAAGCTTCATATTGTGGCTAAAGCTATGATATACAAATACTGGTCTTCTTCCGACCTCCCGGAGTGTGTCATCTTCTAAGATTCGTTCCATTACTAATGCTACAAGTGCCATCAAAAGTTTCCCACTCTGGGGCGACTGTATTGTACCGCCTCTGCCTCGGTTTGGTATTTACGAAGGCTATACTCGTCAACATTGAAATGGGGGATACGCGCATGTGCGATCCTTGTAGAACTATAGAAGTCATTAAACACCTCCTATGTCTGTGTTCACAGTACGACGTCGAGCGCGAAGCTCTCCGGACAGCGCTGAACTGACTGGACTCTCGACCTTTTTCGGAAATGAAGATCCTTGGACCACGGCCGCACGCATCGATGGTACAGAAAGCCACAAAAGCATTGTTGCGTTACCTCAAGTCGGAACGTCTTGGCGACCGTGTGTAGACTCAGTGTGAACATTTAAAAGTGCGCTAAACTGTGGTCTTTGTATGTCCTCTCCCCCTCTCTTTTGATCTCTATACCCTTTCCTCCAGTGCCGGGTAGGAAACCGGACGCACGCTAGGTAACCTCCCTGCCTTTTCTCTCTTCTTTTTTTCTCTCTCTCTGTCTCATATTTCCTTATTTCCGACAATCTTGATTGAAATGTTCTTCCTGGCTGTTAAGTCCTTAACGACCTTAATTAGGCGGCATTTCACTTTTAATCATAAACCCTTAACAGAAATACTGTACGGCGTGAGTCCGGCAAGACAGCACGGCAAGACAGCACCCCCTCAGAAATATCTCAACACCCGCACCCGTGCCTGCATTCAAAGAAACTTACGTACACGTTTTCATATTGCACGAATCTTGCCAGCGAATTCCTTTTTAAATATTGCGCACTTCAACTCTTTTCGGTACTAATACCACCTGGATTATTGGCAGCGCCGTTCTCCAGGTGGTTATTGAAACTATAAACTGTAATTCACCTATTCTGTTATGGGCCAGCAGGTCGTTCTGTTTACCCGCCGTGGTTGCTCAGTGGCTATGGTGTTGGGCTGCTGAGCACGAGGTCGCGGGATCGAATCCCGGCCACGGCGGCCGCATTTCGATGGGGGCGAAAACACCCGTGTACTTAGATTTAGGTGCACGTTAAAGAACTCCAGGTGGTCGAAATTTCCGGGGTCCTCCACTACGGCGTGCCTCATAATCAGAAAGTGGTTTTGGCACGTAAAACCCCATAATTTAATTTTTTTAGGTCGTTCTGTTTGTTCCCATTCAAAGACGAATTGCAGTCACAATTGCCGCTTCTTCGCACGAGGAGAATGCGAGAAGGTTTCAAGTTTTCTCCTGAGTCCAGTGTGCTTCCCAGTGGCAGCATTTGCTCACTCACCGTCGAAATAATTTCGAGTAAAAGATACAGAACTGAGAGAGAAGGAGAGAGAGAGGGAGAGAAGTAACATGCTTATTTTGTAAATGAAGCTTAGGAAAGGCATCCCTATTCTAAAATGTTTTCTGCTAGGGTTGCCTCTTGGGCGCTCCATTGCCACCAGCCGAAGCTGATCCTCGGGGCTGGAGCTGGCAATATTTTGCCCGAACCTTATAGAAATATGGCTCGAGTAAAGTGAGGCATGGACTAAAGTTAGCTTAGTACGTGACTCAGTAAATACCAAAAAATGTCATGAGTAAATCGGACAAGAAATCCTTCTGCTCATTGCAAGAACAGGTGGCGTCGACATCCACGTCTGAGTGGCAGCTCTAACTAGAATTTTTTACGCAATCCTGAGGTCAGTGTTGTGCTGGTTGCACGCGGCCGAAGTAATTTTGGGGTCGGAAATGCGCGGTGAGATTTGGACACGCCCTACACCATCTATAAGATGCTTGCAGAACATCATCAAACGTTTTGGCTATGTTTTTGGCTACTTTTCCCTCATGGAAAATTTCGGTTTGGGTATCTTTGGGCTACATTTCGAGGTCATTTGCATATTTTTTGTGGGGACCATCTGGCAACCCTGACCAGTTCATTAAATTATCTCGACCATGTGCCTGTTCTACAAAGCAGCGCCTAATGCACCAGCACTAAGCTGCTGGCGAGATCGGGAGTCGCTTTGCGAGGGTATTTCGCAAGCAGACAGCACGCACTGATCGTCTGTGCAAGGTTGCTCGCTTGGATTGCACGTTTGGCCTTAGCAACGTGTGTGCTACATGTGTGCCTACCGATGAATGTCTAATAGGAGCTCCGCAACACAGTGTGCGTGGTCGAAATGGCTCCAATATATAGCAATGCCGATATATGAAAAATTGGAGAAATCCACACCGTTCCAATTACTGGTATTGTTAAACCAATTTTCAATTGTATTTAATTATGGGCGAACTAAGTGTACAGTGTTAATCGTTTTGGCAAAAAATTAGCGTTCTTCGACGAGCTCGGGCTGGATCGCAAGCGTCATCGGCCGCGGCGTCCGCCGAGCTAGGCCTACAGCGACCCTATCGCTGGATGTCTGCGGAGCCGGCACCCGACAACGCGCAGCGGTGAATTGTTTTGTCACTGACACAGGCATAATTTTATTGACAGTGTTCGCGTAAAGCGAAGCAGTGTTGTGCAAAGTTGTTTATATTGCGTTTCTTGAGGTGGATGTGAAGTCATCCGAGTGTGTACAAGCTGGGGCGCTGGATCTGTGCGGAGCTTACGCGCCGCTCGCTCGTTCGGATGCACGTACGGAACGTACCGTGTGCTCCGAATCGTCGTCTGCCGCATGCCGGAGCATGCAGCGCCGCACATCGGATCGGAAGCCGAATCGTACCGTGTGTCTCCTGCAGTCCATTGGATTCCGGGTCACAGTGGCATTTGCGGAAGCGATAAAGCCTACCATTCGACGCAAGGTCTAATTTTTAATGGATCCGCTTCACAGGGGCCTGCACCTTCTCAGCCTGATTTTCCCGATCGTGATAAAGTACGTACAGGGCTTTATTAAGGAGCAGCGAAATAAGCACCTGCAAGACGTTGTACCTCCGGCCACCACCCACTGCCTCCTGGTTTACTTCGCGCTGGGCAAGTGCTTCTTATAGGCTGCAGTCTGACGTCCCCTTCACACAGAACGCCCCAGAAAAGCGACGAACTTACTCGAGCCGTGAGCCCGAGGCAAGTCAGCAAAATATGAAAGCTGACGGCGACATACATGCCTCCACCAGTTGCGGCCTCACCTCTCCAGACTACGAGCAACCCTGAACTGGGTCTCTACAGGCTTGGTGGATCTGTCCGGATTCGACCAGTTGGTGCCCAGATGACTGTCGCGCTGCAGCCCTGGGGTCTCTCCTGGACATTTTCGCGGGATGTCACACTAGTTGGAGACCTTGCTACTCGTTGCCAGCCTCCCACTCTCTTTCTTATTCCTCGTAATAGGCCAAAGAACCATGTCATCGAAAATAGAACTTTTCTTCAATCGGTAAAAATGAAGAGGAGGGAAAAACCTTCAAAAATAAGAGACTGGCAAATTAGTTTACAACTGAAAATTGCACTTCATGATAGCAATTTACTCTGCAAATCTTGTCTTGTGACTCATGGATTTACTGATATCTGCTATACTTTTCTGGGATGGACAGTCTTCGCCAGAGAAGGTTCGTCCACTTAAAAAAGTAATGAGACATCGTGCATCATCTATGAAGCTTGGCTGTGACACTACTTCTGCAGTAGCTTAGCAATATTTACTTTAAAAAGAATTTGGTGCAGTAAGAAAGCCTAGCACTCCATAGGTGTTATATTGACATTACGTGAATTACCTTCAATTTGTCTAGCGCGTTGTAGCCTTCCAGGTCGCCAGGTAACTTTGTGCACATTTGCCATGGTTTTAATAACGTTTGTGTTTGCTTGCGCATCGAACTTGGTTGTGTGATTGCGCAATGTAACACCCCATGCAGTGCTGATTATTGCACGTGCAATTCTACATGTGTGCCTACCGATGAATGTCTAATAGGAGCTCCGCAACACAGTGTGCGTGGTCGAAATGGCTCCAATATATAGCAATGCCGATATATGAAAAATTGGAGAAATCCACACCGTTCCAATTACTGGTATTGTTAAACCAATTTTCAACATATCGGCAGCGCCATGCAGTATTCGTGCTCCTTCAACCACGAGCACCGCGTTGCAGCTCATATTGAACGCTGTTGTATCTTCTTCGCAAGCTCGCTCCTTTTTTACGACATTTCGCTTCTCCAGCAGCACAGCTCAGGAACATTTAGTTACCCAATCTGTGGGACAGACAGCACAAAGAAGGCGATATAGCAATACAAGCGCACATGTAAACTTTACCTGTGCTTTCCTTTCATTGTTGATGAGTCTAAAGCATATGTTCTGCATAATGAACGCCTAGACCATACGCAGATTCTGTGAGCGCTCGACATTGGCTGTTCTATATAAGTGTGCATTATCGACTGCCACTCGTATAGGCATTAGCTGCTTCAGTTTATAAAGCAAAAATGACCGCCACTATGTTCCTTCGTAGAAAGCATCAAAACCGCAAAGTATGTCTTTCCCGTTTTCGGAATCACGCATTCTACCAGAGACGTATCTTCGAGCGTATGTGACTTAGATTCATTGCGGGAAACCATATCGCTAAACGGAAAGGGGGGGGGGGGACATCGTTAGGAGCTTGCCGGGCTTTCACGTCCCGTTTTTCACAATATTTCTTTTTTCTCGCATGAAACTCTTTCGTATTCTTTTTCGCCCTACAAGCTCAAGTGCGAACCATTCTACAGTCATTGAGATACTGCTTTCTGCTCTTCGCAATCTGAGGATTTACCATAAACAGTTAGAGGATAGCCCGTATCTTTTTTGCCTTCGTTTTTATTATTACGATATAGTTATAGGGACTCTCCAGGTGCATTTCTGCCGTCGCCGTCGCCGTGAGGTTCCGTATAAAGTCCCATGGTGAGAAAATCGTCGCCGCACGTTGTGTGCTGTATGTGCAAGGGAAAGCTTGCGAGGGTGAGCCGTCAGTCACGGATCAATCTTGCTTACACCAGGGACAGAAGCGGGAAGGTAGAGCGCCGTCTTCCGTCGCGCGCAAGGCTCCGGGAAGAGGGTAGGGAGCTGGGATCACGCTTTACTCTGGGCGGGCCTCGCGCGCCTTCCCTGGGCGCCATATCTTGAAAGCCATCTGTGACGGGGACCGAGTACACGCGCGCTGTGTTTTCGCGGCTTAGTTCACGTTGGGACGCGAGACGGAGCACCATGGTGAATTAACTCGATGCTGCCGCTCTTCCTTACTCCAACATTTTGACAGAGAGTTTTCGCGGTCATCGAGTGAGGTGTGTTCGTGTTTGCTTGTCGGCACGTGGCCTCATGCTTGTTATTTTAGTTAGTATGTCTATGTTTACACTATTATATGACTGGTAAATCTACTGGGCCCTATAACGTAAAACTATTCCAACATGTTTTTATTGCAATCTCCTGACGTCGAATTTGAGTAACCGCCGACGCAAGCATCGGGCGGTCGCCCGCAGGGCTGTCTGAACAGACCAATCAAACCCTCTCCTCGTTCATAGGAGGTCACTTTCGTTTGCTTGAAAGACGAATAGCATTGCCTACAGTGAGCTGCTTGTCTTACCTAATTGGCTGACAAGAGCCGAGGAGCACGCTCAAGTTCAGAGGGATTCGATGGGGCCGAGCCATTGCACTGAAAGTCGATAACCGGATAAAGAGGGTGGTGCTGGCGTCTGCGATTGATACGCTTTCCCGTACTTAGCTTGCGGTGGCTGGTCGAAAATAGTGGCGCCATGCAAAGGAAGCTTAAGAATGATGCTAAAACGGATCCTCAGCAAAGAAGAGTTGGCAGAACGAGGTCGTAAACGTGCCGAAAGTGCTCGAAAACGTTACACGGCCACGCAAAAAGTTTTATTATACCAAAATAAACCCAGGCTCTCTCACAGGTGCGAGTAGCCAGTGCTTGAGCGATCGGCGGCAGCCATCTTCTATTCCTTTCTGAATGGGCAGCCTGCGGCTACTCAGAAGAAAATTTAGTTTTGTGCGGCATATTAATGCATGTTTAACGCGTACACGTCACTTTGAAGCGGTGATTCTTTGAGGTTTTATGACGTCGCCTGACAGGCAGGAGAAGTGGTTGCAGCCCGAAAACTTTTGAGCAATAGCCGAGGCTTAATGATAAAAGGCGTCGAATCAGAAATAACTATTTTTTCTTTTGTTCTGCCAAATTATGCATAATCAGTGTGTACACGTCATATCAGATGGGGAGCTATCACGGTGTTCGTGACGTCGCGTGACAGAGAGGTGAAGTAGGGGTGGTCCAAAAAATGTTTTTGACCAATCGCGAAGGGCTGATTGCAGAATTGGAATAGAAAAGTTTGGAATAGTTTTACGTTATAGCCACCCTACTATCATTATTTCAACTGTCTACTGATTTGTTATCGCAATCGATGATACGCCTTTCAGGTGAAAGTGTGAGTTTTTTACCATTAACCAGGTTCAGTTCTCGCACGCCACGTGCGGACTGACATACCATCATACATTTCGAGCTTTTCTTCATTGTAGTGGACATACGGCCTTCGTATACGTCAACGCATTTCATAAACCTATTCCGCCGAGTGCTTGCATGAAGCACTGGTAGCCACAAAGATAGAACAATAATCGGCTCGACATGAGGGCCAAGAAAGGGTTACACGCCTAGTCTCGTATGCTCCACACTTTCGCCGCACGGGTCGAGTTTGCGTGCTTTGGAATACAATGTCTTCTTTGCTCACTTGAAGTTCAAGTTTATTCATAGACAAAACAAACACATAAATCTAGTGTACAGACGAATATCTCAAAGCATTGATACTGAAAATGAGACCCTCCTGACGCACTTAGGACGGGTTTGGCGCATCTAGAATCTTTTCATCTCGCAATAACTTCCAGAAGAAAAAGAAAAGGTCAACCAAGTGTCCACGCTAAGGAATTCGCGGTCGACGTAATTTCGTGTGATATACAATATGAACAACATGCGCAATGACTGAATGCTGAGCATTACAGAGACAAAAGACAGAATGGCGGTACAGAAATCTTGCTTCTCTCAAGAGCGATGCTGTTAATGGTTGCGATAACGTTGCCGGTAGGAACAATTGGCATGTTTTTTAAAATTTACAGCTGTATTGGCGTAAGTAACCACAACTGAAAACTGGAAGCTATTCATTGCTAAGGCTATGATTAAGCGTGCTGATCATAGCTTACAATCTTTTCACACGGAAGAACCACAAGCCATAATATGCTGAAAGTCTTGCCATTGTTCTCAGTGTGGGGGCATTGCCATGCACATTCGTGAACTGTCCATTGTAAGATTTGGATGACGATCTTGCCGCTACCACCAGTTGAAGGGTTGAAGGTCGTAGAGAGGAACTTGGGAGGAACTAGGCGTACAGGGTTTATTTGCAGTATTTACATTTTAAACAAGATATACATTCGACAGTCTAGCGTGGCTCCCAAATGGAGCCCGCAAAACGAAGCATACATCATACGAGCACGAAGCTCCAAACACACTCAGCACACTGCTGGTCGAGCACGATGACGAGCACCTGACCAGCACACTGACGAACACCTTCTCGAGCACACCTAGCAGCCGACAAACAGCCGCTTATAAACACTCCGTGCTCCCTAGATCCCTAGGTGAGAGAACCGTTCGACCAGTCATCGAAGCCGAGCCGCCTTTGAGCGGGAGGGCTTAGACACACACGTACGCACTGGTTTCCAGGAAGCCGAGTTGAGTGCGTCCTCGTAGCCAGCTGGTCACGCCTGACCCCAGCCGGCGGCTCTAAATTCCAGAGCTGCCTTTCTCCTGTAGTCGCCACGAGTGTCAGCAGACTGCGACGAATCCTGGGGCCCACGTACCGCAACGCACCATTTTGTTAGGGAAGCTCTTCTTGCTGCAGATAGGCCATGAAGACCCGGCAAATTACCGAACAATACATGGGGCGCCAAACGTGGCCAGCCCTGCTGCCGTCGCCGATTCCCCGAACGAGGCGCATGGTGGATTAACGCTGTCATAGTGTCAAGTTCTCCGAAAGATGTTAACGGTCGGTTAGCGCTGTCGTGCTCGCTGGTTCTCTGAAGGTCGCCACCACCGCGGATCGAACGAAGCAGCTGCAGCGGGCTGAGATAGTTTTGCAGAGCACTACCCCTGCAGGGCGATCCTAACACCATGAAGGCAGTTTCATGATCACGCTGGATCCCTAAAGGAAAAAAGAACGCGACCACGCAGTAGAATATGGTAGCTGTACAATATCTTTTATTTTGCGTCATACACCGCGGGTAAATCGCCGTTTATAACTGGGCAGTAGGTGTAGGGAGGGGGAAGGGGGCGTAACATGGACGGTTTTAAACAGGAACCTATTTTTCGGCATTTAACCAAATGCAATTATCTTGTGAGAGTTCTACAGTTGCAAAAGCATGGGAATACGGCCACTCATGTAGTTCACGTAGTTGTTGTTCCTGTTTCCTGAATCCAAGAAAATTGGATGACGTCACCGTGATGCTGGCTTCTGAGTGGTACACATAGAAATAAAAAAAAGAGGAAATTAGGCTTTGCATTACTGAAACACTTTAGCAATATTTAAGACAGCAAAACGTGCAATAAGTACTTCGGGCTTAAAGGTTGTGAAATTGGGTGCATTGCAGTACATGGTAATCACGCTTAACAGTGATACACTTCAGTTGACCATATTGTACCTGAAGGTTTTCGATTGCTCTAACAAAACTGAAGCTGATGCATTGTCAGTATTGCTAACAGTTTTATGAATAATAACACAGAGAGCTTTGAATTGCTTACTCTGAACATGCAAAATCGGTTTTCAAGGAGAGCGCATAATGAGGGGAATTCGACAATTAAGCAATTGGCAAAATGACGAAGAAAATGCATTTAATTCTTCATATCCAAATTATGTTAACGCTTCAACAAGAATGCTACGCAAGCTATTTATTATCAACCAGTACGACGTTATTCATTTTTAAAGCAGCGAAGCACTCAGCTTTTAGGCACGATTAGTGTTACTATTAGGAATTACTAGCGCACTTCGTAATGAAAACCTAGTGCAATCATGGTGCGGTAACCATTCCTGAAATAATGTCATAAGTCGAATTTTGTGTGCAGCTGGAAGAACGTTTTAGCGGATGTGTTTCCTAACGGCAGTAATTACGTAGGATGTAACATCGAAGTGTCATGTACATTGTAAGAATATAACCTGACACTGTGATGTGAGGACTTCTGCCTAGGTTTTAAAGAAACTGAACGATTACGATGTTTTGTGTACTACGAAGTACCTGATGTGCGAATGTTTAGCTGTCTATAACGCGATCAGCATGTTCTATTCGAAGTAACGGTGCATTCTGAGTTTCTGTAATTGATCTTGTTTTCAGAGATTTAACAGTGTTATAATACCATTGCTAATCAACTGAAGTTCAAGGAAAAAGCAAAGCTTGACCCCTATTTACAAAAAATGTTTACACTAGAACAGTGCTCAAGGAAAAATGTCTAGGCAATCTTAATGCTTGATATATCATTACTGAACACTGACGACCAGGGGTAATGAGATAGTATAAGTTTCATGATTTCGCCCTACTGATTCGTATGACATACAGCGTCGAAATTAGGTAAATCGAAGAGAGGAACTCAAAACTAGGAAGTTAGTTTTCATACATATAAGTGTATCATACATATAAGTGTAGGCCTCATCAAAGGTAGCATTTTTTAATCGATCACTAATAGTTTTATACATGTAATCGAACGAGAGTTTGGTTGCTTTAATGGCGCAAGCCACTCCTCTTCACCCGGCAAAAATAAGAAAACATTCTGTTAGCGTTCGTACTTAGTTTATTCATGTATAAATGAAATGTTATATAGTAGTGTGAGTTCTTTGAAACATATTTAAACGTAACGTAGACATTATTCTTTGAATAGCTTCTGTATCCGAGTAACATTTGAACCTCATGACATTTTAACGCCAGAAGAGTTTAAGAAGGTGCGGAAACTTACTTTGACTTGCTTGAGATGTCCAGGAGTGCTTACGCTCAATCACAGATTACTAGTGGAAAGAGGAAATGGTCTAGAAGAAAAGAAAAACAACAAAACATGGGCATACAAAACTATAGCTAATGTGAAGGTGCGAACATCAAATTTATTAATACGTATTAATTAATTAGGACATCAAAATGTTCTAAACCACCAGGTCATAGCATGAAGCTACTAAAGAAACACGGGTTTCTATAAAGAATGCTTCGCAGGTGAAGGAAAACTCGTCGTGGTCCGTAATTTTTGTTGAAGTGCGAATATTTCCATCTGGCAAACTCGTGTGGGTTTCCTTAGTTGCTTCGTGCTATAGTCGGGCGGATGACAATGTAGCCCTTTCATAAACTTTCCTCCACATTTCGAGCTTCTGGAGAACTAACTTGTCAGATTAAAACTTTTTTGAAAGTGTAGAAAGAGCGCTTGGTGCCAGAAATATACGTTAAACGCGAGCACCTTTGCGGGAAGTTATGCTTTGCGCCCCTTCTAAGTTTAGTGTAACGCATGGGATGCAAACTTAAAGACTCTAAAACACAGAGCGGCGTCTGCGGCTTCATGTCAAACATGGCCAAACCAAGACAATTTATTAGCAAGCGTTCTGTTACTGTTCCGAGGCGTCTCGCCAGGACTACGGTCGATCAAAATAGGCGAACGGTCTCAGAAATTGGACGCGCTGTGCGCTCATAACTAGACCTGTGAGTTGAATGTGGAGCTTAACAGTTTTCGACATCGTGCAAGTCGGTATTTGATGACGCAATTTCCTAGTGTGCATACAAAGGATGTGAGAGAAGGGAAACGACATACACTAGTTTAGAGGAAGCGAAAGCGCATTGCAACGATTACTGATTAGCCATCGCATCCATTTACGGTACAGATGTCGGCCATGCTTGACAACGCTGTTTCTTAGCGTACGTACTATACGTAGGTTAAGCTTGTCAAATAACGTATGTTAAATAGCGCATGCTAAACCTTATAAAACCAATAACGTGCAGTGAAGCAAATGTTACTTCACGAAAATAAGGCGTTTTAGTTTCCTTGGAAACGCTTATATAAAACTGGTACCTGTTCTTAAAAGTGGCGACAAAAGGGGTTAACAGAAGGTGAAATAAGCATTGACTGTAACCGGCAGCACCATTATACTATATAAAACGACGCATAAAGTGTTTCGAATTTTAGAAGGAACATTACGTTTTTTACAGACTAGTCGTGTATGTTATAGCCTGAAATTGCATGTCCGCATTCATGAATTTAAAGCAGGTCAATTTCTCCTTTTATAGCAGGGAGAGAAGCAAACTTCGACAGCCGACAATCTTCTATTTTCGTCAGCACACTTATAAACAAATGTGTGAGCGCCTAGCCCGAAGCTGAATTGCTTTCATAGTGTTTACCGTGCTCGTGTTTCGGTTTGTTGCTTTAGGGGTACTAGGAAGCACGACGAAACTGAAGAGCTCTAGAGTTGCTAGAGTTTGTCATCAACGACTAGATTAACAAAGGAGAACCTACAAGCAGTGAACATGATGTTTATAAATCAGAATAAATGAACGAGAATCAACAGTGAGTTCCTGAGAATCATTCAGCTATCCCTAAATAGCACATCTTCCAAGATCATTGAGCTTGACATGAGTGGTTGAGTATCACTGGGTGGAACGTCATGATTAACCAAGCGTTGCCACAAAAAACAAGCAACATGAAACGTCTCAAAATAAGATTTGTGACATATATATGTACATATGCGATACCTATTTGCTTCGCGTCTTTGTCAGAGCCAATCTTGCTAAGATGAAACATCTATATTTGGGAAAGGTTGAATGGAAAATGGCACTGCATATGGCGGCCAAAATTTTGCGTCTCCGGGGATGTCGTGAGCAGTTGAGCTCCCGGCACACGTGGTCAGGCGTATATATTGACAATTAAGTTCTTTGCGCTGCCACACGTTTGTTATTCAATTACAGGTGTTATTTATATCTATCTTTTCCCTTCCATGTTGTGGAAGGCACAAGAATTTCATTTCACTGAGACGAGAAAAGCTATGAGAAAACAATCTAAGCGGACAGCTGATTTAAGGCAGCATATTGCCCTGTGCTTTATTCCTTTAGAGAGATAAAATTGATTTTGAGCGGAACAGAATGAAAATATCTTTTCTAAGGCACCTAGACTGCGAGGTAGGCATCAATACAAATATGCAAATATTTTCTGAGTTGGCAATAAGGCTTCATCAATGAAGTCCCATGTGGTTCTTTTCACACCGCCGACAAGGCAGGGGTATGGAGATACAAGTTTATTTAATAAAGTAATAGAAGCAAACATGCATGTATTGTTAGAGCCGCAAGAATTGAAGAAGGCTGGCATCATTCCACCACGAATATCGCCCATTGCTTATCTAATCTAACCACTGCTTCTACAGAGGACGGAAGGTGCAGCTGTTGCATAATCATCAAAACAACCTAAAGCATATCGCAGTATCAAAATTATAACATATGGGCGAAACCTGAGCTTCTCAGTGAATTTTGCGAGTGATCTTTTGCAATACCTTTAGGTGGACCCCACATGCTAAGGCTACCAAATAACTACATTGTCAGTTCTAGGCTGTTTCAATAGCTTGGACAGAATATACTGCCTTTCGGCAAAAACAACTCCTTACATAGTGGGGGAAGGCTGGGAGCTATGACCTCAAGCCATATTAGGGGGAAGTTTTGCCGCGTGCTTTTGTAGCACACCATTTCGTTTTCGTAATCAAGGCAGTAACGCCAAACATAACTTTTTCTAGTTTTGCAATCTGCTGCCTTTGCATACTTCAAAGTCAACACTGGAAAAAAGTCATTCAGAGAACGAACGGGTAGTGTTTCGTGGAAAAGTCTGATTGATTCGCAAAAAGGAGTAAGCAGAAACGAGTAAGGAATGTTGAAGTAAGTGACGCTTATTATGTAGATTCACTTTCTGCTTCTGTTTACCTACCGTGAAAGGCCTATAAGTTTAAAGATGACTTGGCAATTAGAATTTGGTTTGACATGTTTTTGGACACACGTGCGTATATATTCTCTCGGTGGGGTGACCTATGCGTAACGCACTTACAGTGCGCTCCTTAAGCAAATACTTTCCTGTTCGATTCGACGCACAGAAGAACCGCCTACATATTACATTTTATGCAGAGGAACGCGTGGTAGGCGTCTATTGTAGTTGTATAATAGGTGCAGCAGAACCATAAATACTGGGATACTGCTGTTGCGCGTTGGCGCCACCTAAAATAATTTGCTCGCCGATGTCCTTGAGTACATATATTGAAATTAAAATGTGGAAGTTCCACGGCTTGAGTGCCCTACAGTGCTTTGTCGAATGAAAATATTAGGTCGAAAGTCCACGATGTACACAGATCTGATTAACTGTATGGTAACACTGGTTAAATGTATGGATTAACACTGATTAACTCTGTGGTAATGGCAGAAACAAGAGGTGACATTGTCACATAAGTAAACGTTTTCCAGCGATTGCTCTGTAATTATCATCGCACCAGTGCGATAATCACCGATGCTCACGAGCTATCCAGAAAGACTACATGTAGCTCATCGGCTATTACAAAGTTATCAAATTTATTTATTAAATCTATTAAGCCCTACTCACAATTAAAGATTTCTTGGCTCTCAAGGCTCATTCGGAATGAAAACGCTCATTTTATTCGAACTTACCGGTTTAGAAAACCAGGTTTACTAGTAAATTGTCTTCAGGATACTTAGTTGGCAGATATGTTAGGGTGCTTGAATTTAAAAAAAAATATTTATGCTCTAGCAGTA